>NC_090729.1:147549573-147567073 GCF_036898095.1 Palaemon carinicauda
GCTTGGTGAACGCGAGCAAAAATGAAGCGCAAAAACATATGAATCATTACATGGAAAAACGGCAATATTCATTGGCAATAAAACTTCATTAAAAACATTCAAGTTGGTTGCAATGACGTGTTTTGTAGAAAACTCGTCCATGAAAATATAGCAGAAAAACTCGAAGGAAAATCCACAAAGAGAAAGTACTAAAAAGAGACATTTACGATCTCTCGTATGAACAGCTCATTAACTAGACTCTAAGGAAAGGCTAATAACTGCTAAGACTTACAAGACAACTCAAGAATATTTTATATATATATAAAAAAAATAAAGAACAAATATTCTCTATCATTTCATGAAGCTTTCATTGCAAATGTTTATTTTCAATACCACTTAATTTGAATAATTCAACCCCCTTAACAAAGACAAATCCTTCCGAAACCCAAGGAAAAGCTATCAATATCAGCCCTAAATAAAACATACTCTACCAAGGACTCATAAGTTATTACTGTAAATCCTGTTATACTTTACTACTTTTACACTTATCAAATATGTAAGTGCGCGCATACTTTCCAATCAATTTTGGATTACAAACGTCCCTAATATTGACATAGCTAATGATATCCCAAGGTTGTGTAAGATTTATGTCAATGCATACATTACTTACCCGCCATTTTTCTCTTTTATAGAATGACAAAATATTAAGTTAAAAGTATCTGTTCCATTTTGCAATCAAATATGAATTTCATATACGTGCTATTTTGGCACTGTATCCATATATATACATACACACACACACACACACACACATATATATATATATATATATATATATATATATATATGTGTGTGTGTGTATGTGTGTATGTGTATGTGTGTGCATGTGCATGTGTGTGCACGCACGCACGTGCAATTGCGTTTGCATTTAAGCCTTACACACTGACCGCACAAGTATTTCAAAGTTAACAAAATACTGACAAAACTAATTCAGTAGCTCCTTTCAAAGTTTACATATGATTTCTTTATATTGTAATCACGGGTGATTCAGAATCTAAAAAACTAATGGAACGCGCAGTGATAGATAAATAGATCCATGGCACTTACCGTCTTCTGGTCCGCATACTCTGGGAATGATCTCCAGCACAGACCTGCAGGAGGGGTCGTCGGCACACTGTTGCCTCGCTAACAAGCAGTTCCTCACGCCCACAGCCCCGTCGCCTGCGGATGTAAACAACAACATGAATGGCATTCTTCGCAATAACAAATAAAAAAAAAAAATGTAGCAATGAGTTATATATTTTAAGTGTCAGACCCCTAAAAATATAAGTTAGCAATTTCGCTAAAATATTTCAACGCAGCTGACTCGTGTAGAAGATATTTGATATTAATGTTGCATGAATGCCTCTGTTAATAAACGCAAAAGCTTCTAATATTACACATAAACATCAAAAATTACATACAGGACTAAGAAAAAACAAAGTAAGGTAGATTTAGAGATTCGTTCAACGCAAAGGAAATTGTGTTCCACGTGTGTAGGTTGTTCAAATATTACTAGGTCACTACTCAGGAAGGTTTCTTTATCAAAGTAATTGAATGCAAGGTTTCAAAAGAAAAAAAAATCCAATATTCTAAAGGCCATCGCTTTGTTGGCTAATCAGTTAGATACAATAGCGCCGTAAGCAAGGTAATTGATTACAGCTACTGACACCTACTGTACATGCTCATTAATTTCAAGTGGTGTACGTATTCTTTAATATCTGACAATAAATCGATTCTGATGCGTTCTATATCTATAAACACACAATAATAAGGATGGAAATGGATTGAAGATGAGATGTAATGGGAGTCCCATAACTTTGAAACCATACTGTTGTTTAGTCCTTAAATATTCAAATTAAATTCAGACTATACTGCAAGTAACTGGGAGAGACCAAGACAGGCATGAAAAAAGAGTCTCATTTGGCTTCTGGAAATAAACAATTATGTTAAAGATTTGATTGATAGACTTTCCATCAAATATTATATCAAAAGGAGGTTTGGAACACAGGAAAAGCGATGGTGCTAGTTTAAAGGTACGACCAGAAGATTGAATGAAAGAAAGGAGCAATATGAGATCATTATTGCAGAAAATTTCATAAAATGCTAAATTGCTACTATATAGACACCTGCATCCTAAATTTCGGCAAGGAATACTTCGCAGTGAAAATACATTCTCAGAACTTATTTCATTACCGTATTCAAGGAATAGGGTTATCAAATATCTTTTGGTAACTAAAGTTTGATAAGTCTAATCTTGAACAACTTGAAAAACAATACTTACTGTAGTAGATAGAGCATCTTTAATTTCCTTTTTCCAACTTATTTGATTTTACGTTATTCTTTTAGCAACAATTGTTATAAAATCACAAATTATAATAAAAGAATTGAAATTATTATTATCATTATTATTATTATTATTATTATTATTATTATTATTATTATTATTATTATTATTATTATTATTATTATTATTACTATTGAAATGCATTAATAATTAGAAAAGCACTGCGTGTTGGGGAGTTTATTTCGGTCGACCTTTTGCTCGCCCTTGAACTTTGCCCTTGTACTTTCAAAATTGAATCGCTTCTACGTCTCGACATAATTTCACTACTCTATAGTAAGACCGTGGCCAAGAATTTGTTCAGAAACAGGGATGAAAACATAACCTCCTCCCAACTTCGTTGGTGGAGATATGATAATAAGATTGTCATCAGCTGTGACTTTGTTTTCCTATAAAACTAGCCTCTCTAGGAGAAAATGTTTATTGTTGGCAACACGATAATCTTTGAACTACTTCAGTATGAAATTGGTCTTTCATAGCTCCAGTTAGGAAAGCAAAATGGGAAAGTGGAAACCACAATAAAAGGGAGAGGAAGAAAAATACAAACGGGGAGGAAGCAAAAGACATCAAGAGCGAAGACTTGAGGTAGAATTCTAGGAATAAAAATAATTATCCAGGCGACTAATCCCAGCTGCATTGACCTCCAATCTGGAATCTTTTAAGACTCCAAAACCCATTATTTTTAAATGTTTGAGAGCTCGAGAGAATATTCCTAAGTCACGTAATCGAAAAAGACAAGGATTTTGTGGAAGACTGGACAGATTTTTTTTTTTTTTTTTTGAAAGAGGACCTTAACGCGTAGTACTTCAGATTTACTTTAGTCAATTTCTGTATTTAATTCCAACGTTCAATAATTACATACAAAATTACGGCAATAATATTAGTGTATTTCATATGACTGTTTACAATTCTTCTATTACAATTCATAAGTAACCAACATAATGGTAACATTTCCTTCTGTAATTCAAACCTATGTGTTAAAAGCACCAAGATGTGTAAATGTAATAGCTCTGCAGATGAAAATTTGACAAAATATATCATTCACGATATCTTCAGTAATCTTTTTTTTTTTTCCTTTTAATATGACCACACCTTATGATGGAGAACTCTTGGAAAATTCTTGCTAGCTATTCCACTCATAACAATTAGCGAGATATAATTGAAACCCTGATAAAGATAACAGTAACGAAATATTTACTGCAAGTGATAACAACATACGAAATGTTGAAAATGATAACTAAATATTCTCTTATTACTCAATCCAGTTTAGCTGAATTAATTAAGTAAGTCGATTCTTTCCTCCGCTTTCCGGAGAATTTGTTTGGCTGGATTTAGTTTTAACTATTTCATTAAATGCCAACAGTAAGTTCAGTTGCAATAACCAGCCGTGACTTCTTCAACTGTTAAAATTTATTAGCTTCGCATAATCACAAGGATTTTCACAAAATTTTTCTTCACTTTATTTGGCAAAACAAAGATTTTATTCATCTTAACAGTTCAGAAATCATGATCAATCGTATTTCTTTATACATTTAATTAATATATTTTGTAAAACCAACTTTTCTTTCATCATACCTTCTTTTCTCTAACAAAATTATTATTCTGTATTTCTTTCTTCCAAACTCCAATCCTTCAACGAAATGATTCTCTTAAATCCCAGAAATAAAAGATTTACCATAATTTAAGCAAAAAAACTGTCATTCATATCTGGAGAGAGATCAAAGTTCAACGAACAGTCTTCATAAAGCGAACATTACCAAGGTTTAATTCATCATTAACTCTTCACCTTTTTCGGAGAGAGAGAGAGAGAGAGAGAGAGAGAGAGAGAGAGAGAGAGAGAGAGAGAGAGAGATATATATATATACATATATATATATATATATATATATATATATATTGGATGAATTTACTCACTTATTTAGAGGTAAAGAGACAAAATAGGAAATTGTGTAATTCATATGATAGATATTCACCCAAAACCAAGGACCCAAAACTATACTTATCAATAATACTTCCCTAAACAGAACGCTAAAAGCAACAAAGGTACAGTCGATTTAATAACGAAAATTCTACCAGAAACGTTTACCAAGAAACGAAGGGTACTGCTTCCAAATTTCGAAAATAACTTCCCAGCAAGTACAACTAACTATCCTGGTTCTGAACTAAAGAAAACCAAATATTGTTATGGTAGCCTCTTGGAAACGTTCCTGCTAGACAAGTCTATTGAACGGGTGTTCGAGAACCACAAGCTCGATTGATTCTAGTAGTGCGCAACCTTAACATTCCTAAGAGCAAGGGGTGGGTGGTTTAGGGAGCCTATAGATCTACCTGCTGAGTCATCAGCAGCCATTGCCTGGTCCTTCCTGATCCTAACTTGGGTAGAGAGGGGCTTGGACGTTGACCATATGTGTATAAGGTCAGTTTACTGTTTAAAGCCCATTGTCCTGTCCATTCTCACTGATATTCAGGAGATACCTTAAAATAAATACAGACGCAGCTGGAAAAAAAGTGTAACAACTAATCAAGCAAGGATACAAAATAGCTTAAACTGCGTTAAACATTTGCCGTGTACATTCCTGGATGAATCGAAAACTTTCTCTTTCCATTTGCAGTCCTGTGCTTGCGTTTTATCATTCGGTTTTCAGCGTTAAGGGCGAGTAAAACCTCAAAGATATCTCGTGGTAAGACAGTTTTCATTTCTGGTTATGTTATTTATAAAATTCTTATGAAATTTATGTTACATTTTATTCATGGACTACGGTATGCATGGACAGATTCTTATTAAGAAATGCATTACTGGTTAGAAAAAACATTGAAAATAATTTACTTTCAGCTTCCAATCCTGCCTAACTTAGTTTAATAAGTACCTGGCTCCTGCCTCACGACCGAGAATACATTTCAAAGTTAGTTCAACCTCATTACCCGAGTTCAACAAAGTGATTTAGGAAAAAACACCAGATTTGAAATTTGTTCACAGACATTCGAAGTTTCTAAGCGAACAGTCGTACAACCCAACGCAAAATAATTCTCATGTCTTACAACGCATTTAATTTTCCGCAGTTTCAGTAAGGACAATGCATCCTACACATTCGCTTTTTCTTAACCCGATTCAATTCAGATGTTAAATTGAGCTTTCAACTTTTAATTCCTTGTGCTTTACCACGTCTACACTATTCCTCCCTGTTTAAAACAGAGCTCAAATTTTCTTTTTAGATAGCTTCAAAGGAACTATGCATGTGATCAAGATCTATTGCTTTCCTATCACTTTATGGAACATAATCATCATATATAAATTTGTATAAAACTAGTTCATTTGTGTAGTTTTGATATAAGAAACACCGAGAATTCAGTATCTTTGTGCTGCACTGAATTGTTCGTATAACATATAAAAACAAATATTTTTAATAACATAGAACCAAAAAGACGAGGAAATAAAAAATTATCAAAACCATCACGTCATAAAAACTGCGCTTGTTTGAAATATAGTGTTCTTTACTTTCAGTCTCTTCTAACATGCTCTTCAATAGGGATAATTACTGACAGGAACACATACTTTACCCTAAATACCAATTTACTGTAGGTCTTCCAGATATTAGATCGATACATGCCACCCATATGCTATGTAATAAATAACCAAGAGTATCAAATGTGAACACGGGACGAGTCTAAAGGGGAAAAATATTGATATTGAATGGGCGTGGACATTAAGCTATCTATTCATTCTTAAAGGTGACAGGTGACTTCCTTGTTCGCTGCATCGATGAGAACGGATTTGGATTATGTTAATGAGCCAGTCACGAAAGTAAATGACTCACTTCAAGTAAATAAGATCCAATAACTCATTATTTGAATGGATTTTGTTTGATTTGGCAAGGACAAGAACGTCATGTCAACTAAGCTATAACTGTAATGAAGGAATATTGCAGGCAAGATGAAGAGCCTTAATTAAATTTCACGTATCACTAGTCTCTTACATTTTAGTGTCCGGGTGGCATACTGCATTCAAGATCTACATAGACTTTGGGTATATTCACAAACCCTACAAGAGTACTGCACCCGGATATTCTCAGCTAATACCCGTGTGCGTAGTCACAAAAAGTGAGTGAAGTCTCTGAAAATCTGTGTGTGTGTGTGCGTGTCAAAGATGAAGAGGATAATCACTTTGATACTAAAGATAAACACTGGCTTAATTTCTTATTTATACATGAGATATTAACAATTATCTATACTTGGATATATCGACGTAATATAACGTACTCTATGATATATATATATATATATATATATATATATATACACATGTGTGTGTGCGTTTGTGTGTGCGCGCGCGTTTGTGTGTGTGTGTATTAATTCCTCAAATATTCTGCTGTGGTCCACTTCACCCCCAAATAAACATTATCTCATGGTTCATCTGTTATAGCAAACGGTACATCGATGTGCTATGGGGCTATGCACACCATACGCGTGGGTCACAATTAAAGTATCATAATTACTTATAATTTATATAATGTACCTCAGATGGTCTTTGCTCCGCCAGGGTTTGCTTCGCTCGCAAATAAATATCATCTCATTGCTCCTCTGTTCTGCAAGCGGTAAATTGATGTGATGTACACTTAGATTCAAAAGTCCGCCGACACTCAAGGGGAATCGTTCGTCAGAGGTCTCTAGTGTTACCGTGACAAAACAAAGAAAGAGTTGGTCTTCTTACTACCTTCAAGGAAATGGGCGGAGACTTGTCCAACCTCAGCGAACGCTTAAAAATATTACAAATCGAGTTGCCATATTTCATACTGTGGTATCATTTGTCCCTCGAGTATTCACTACAAATACACAAAACACACACACACACACACACACACACACACACACATATATATATATATATATATATATATATATATATATATATATAATTATATTTACTATTCTTTTGAGGAGCCCAGTAGACACTCTCAATGGATGGGTTGGTGGCGGGGGGGGGGGGGGGGGGGGGGGGGTTTACTCATTCCCGGGCAGTCCGACTCTGAAGAATTTGAGGAAACAAGGAAGTCATTTGTATTTTAGAGGTTGTGGAAAGAGGTTAAATTTTTTTTGATACAACTTGTAAAATATTGTAGCATTGCCTCAATCTAATTTAATAACCGTTAATGTTCCATGAAATATTGCTAACCTAATTCATTATTAGTTCATTTGTAGTAGCTAGTAGCAACCGAACAAATAGCCGTTGTTGTCCTAAGGTTGAATAGTAACCAAAGTTAACTATTAACTTTGCATAATAAATAATCTGTGATGGAAACAGTAAATACTGATGACTGCATAGCATTTTGAATACAATCAGAATTTAGTTTATTGAATCTAAAAGGAGTTGTATTGCGGTAAATGAGACCACTATTACATACTAGCAAAACCTTTGAGAAATTTTGCTTTATTGATAAATCATATAAAAAAGTCTCTTGTCCTCAGAACGACATAATTTTCCAAGATTTTTTAATGAAAGAAAGAAATACTAATTTTTCCGTAATATATTCCCTAATTTTCCAAAAAAAAAAAAAAATAAAATACAATATATATATAAGCGCAGGGGGCATGAGCACAAAATGATTTCCTACACTGATACCTTGGCTGTAAGTTATCAGTGATTATGTAATTACTAGTAGCTTTATCTTCAGAAAATTACGTAGATTGATTACGCTGACTTCTAATAATCGTGACTCAAATAGGCGTAAGTCTCCATGATCAAGTTCCTATTTGTGTTCCTTTCATTCATTCTTTATTCATTCGTTTATTAAACATCCTCCATATTTTTAAGAAAACTTGCCTTTTTCGCCGGTATTCAAATAAAGCCGTCAATTTTAGTTCCTAGTTTCTCACTATCCCTCCAGAAAAGAATCTCTCCTGAGCGGCAGCAAGAAACACCTTCACTTGACCATTCCAACCTGGAACTTTTCGAAATTTGCGTGAAGCCAAGACAAGCTATTCCTTAGCTGGATTAGAAAATAAGGCATTTTGAGCACTATTTCACTCGCCTTTTTATACAATTTCAATCACATTCCTCTATAATTATTCCAGTTGACGAAAATATCTTGGTTGATTTTAAAGCAAACGGGTAAATTATCCTACAGAGTACTTTCGTAATGAGCATATTAATTGGAAAACTTGTGGTATATGGAAAATAATGATCTATAGTAACTAAATAGTATAACTTCGAATCCTTCAAACATTCATAAGACAACGACTATCTAATTACAGCTATTATTTTTCCAAAATCTACCATTATGTGGATGAGCATTTAAGTCCAACAAAATAATCCCGTTATCTCTACTCGATGATAAATATCTCCAATTTTGTCAAAGGGCCTCAGTACTTATCAAGCAAATTATAGCTCTTGTAATAAAGATTGAAATGGCAACACAGCAAATATTTTACAGTATATATTTAAAATTCTAGTTTAAATGTCAATGCCAACCGTTCTTAGCCACAAATACGGGCGGAAAAGGAAAAGTAAAAACTTTTATGAATAAAGGGAAAGCGGGTTGCGAACTAAAGACTGAGATGGCACATCCCCTTGAATCTGAATGACTTGGGAAATATTTTTCAGTAAAGTATCCTTATGTATTCCAAAATGTTCCTATCTATGAATATCTAAAGACCTATGAAAGTCTTTAGCAATCAATTTAGCATTCTAAAACTAATTTTTTGGAAGCATAATACAATAATTTTTATTGGAGACGTTGCAATATCAAGCGTAAATTTCTCCTGTCTAGAAATCAATTTACAGGATAAACAATTACTACATTCACTACTGTAATCTCTCTCTCTCTCTCTCTCTCTCTCTCTCTCTCTCTCTCTCTCCTCTCTGATTGACCTCAAGGCTCGTATAACTCATTTATGCCGTTTTTATGAATACTTTACAGCATCGAGCGATAAATGAAACTGGAATAAGACTAATGTCAGATCTCCAAACAATCTAATGTAGCTGTTAATGGAAGGAATTGTTAAGTTATGCCACTCCATTAATTTCTACATGCTTATACAGATTCTAGATTTATATATATATATATATATATATATATATATATATATATATATATATACATATATCGGTGCCGTTATAGTATGTGGCCTACCTTTCGAGTGTGGCCTACGGAATTTTGTCTCTGATATAGTATGTGGCCTACATACTGTTATTACGAATATTGATCATGTAAGTACACATGGATTTCAGTATTTAACTATGTAGTTAATGTTAATGTTGTGTAAGGGGGGGGGGGGTCCGCCCCCCCCCCCCCCCCCCCCCCCCCGGGTAAGGACACGGCTTTTAGCATAGGTTAGGTGGGTTTTTTAAGTTAGCTTCTCCCGTCGTACTCGTAGGTAAGGACACGGCTTTTAGCATAAGGGGGGGGGGGGGGGGGTCCGGGGGGCCACAGCCCCCCCGGGTAAGGACACGGCTTTTAGCATAAGGGGGGGGGGGGTCCGGGGGGGCACAGCCCCCCCGGGTAAGGACACGGCTTTTAGCATAGGTTAGGTGGGTTTTTTAAGTTAGCTTCTCCCGTCATACTCGTAGGCAAGGAAACTGTTCTTTTAAAATTGTATTGTTAGATATTAAACAATTGTGAAAAATAATTGATTTCATTACATATATATATACAAACTCTTCCTAAGGTAGGACACATTCAAACAGGCTTAGGTAGGACACATTCAAACCGGGTAGGCCACATACTATAACAGATCCAAAAAGGTAGGCCACATACTATGACAGCACCCATATATCTATATATATATATACATACATATAGATATATATATATATATATATATATATATATATATTATATATATATATATATATATATATATATGTGTGTATATATATATATATATACATATATATATATATATATATATATATATATATATATATATATATATAGTGTGTGTGTGTGTGTTTTGTGTATTTGTATTGGATAGTTGAGATGTCAAATGATACTACAGCATAAGATATGGCAACAAGATTTGTAATATTTTCCAGAGTTCGCTGAGCTTGGACAAGGCTCCGCCTATTCCCTAAGAAGTAGTAAGAAATGCAACTCTTTATTTGTTTTGTCATGGTAACACTAGAGACCCCTGACGAGCGATTCTCCCTGAGTGTCGGCGGACTTTTGAATCTAAGTGTACACGCCCTCCATGTTGGTCACTATTAAAGTATCATAATGACCTATAATTCATAAAATGTCTCTCAAATGAATTTTGCTCCGCCGTGTAGAAGTGGGCAGAGACTCCGGCCACTTTGTGTGGCAATGTCTGTGGCTATTGGCTGAGAATCTCCTGGTGTAGTACTCATAGAGGGGTTGTGAATATACGTCCACATGATGTCATAGCTTTTTGTAAAGGGTTTAAAGAAGCGATCTATTGAATATTCTACCGATTTTTGAACGCTCATGTCGCATTTTTAGTGAGATTATTATAATGGCCATGATTTATGACCACAGAATTTTACAGCTTGTGGGGGATTCCTTGAGCATTTGTTGTATCTGATCGCTCTTTAGCACTTTCAATTGTCTAAATACGATCGATATCTGACCGTTCAGCACAATTTTCACAGCATCTGAACAATTTCCCTATATCTCAGTGTGCTTAACGAACAATCTTCCGCGTCTTTATAGGCTCTTAATTACTTCTGAATGATCTTCCACGCTTTTTTATTGCGTTTGAATGATCTCCATCAAGCTCTCCAAGGGTGATCGGCTCTGACATCAAGAGCCTTCACGAACAGGAAGACCTTTGAATTATCTTTTTCTGTGAAGGGATTATACATCTCTAAATGACGTCAATGGCTCTGAAAGAAAGTTTAATTCATCGAATACAGATGTGAGATCAAGATTAGCCAATCACTGATAAAGCAGATTTCTATATTTATAGCAGAACTATGAACTTCAAATTAATTTTTTCCGGGTGAGAACACACACTTCCAACAATGGACAAACTAATAAAAAAGTTAATACAAAATATAATTATATAATGCAGGTACCCCTACCACTCTCGGGTTTAATTGGTTTTCTACGGTACGATATAAAGAATTCTCACTTGTAATGTTTCGAGGTTTAAAGATTTATTTTTCTTAGAAAATGAGGAGTAAAAAAACAAACTTTCGATTCCTTTCATAGCCTTCACTATTAAGGTCATAAAATCCATATTTCTGACTTCATATACAAGAAAGATTGATAAAAAAAATTATTCGCCAAAGGTCCTAATCATAAATAAAAAGCTGTGTAATGTAGTATCAATGACACTCCAAATCCAGTTTTTGCTTCTGCATAAATTCTGTTTTCTATATGATTTTTATCAAAAAATTGTTTGGATTGCTAGACTAACTTTTCCACCAGTCTCTCTCTCTCTCTCTCTCTCTCTCTCTCTCTCTCTCTCTCTCTCTCTCTCTCTCTCTCTCTCTCTCTCCTTGATCTCGTAAAGATCAGCTTTAAATCTTCACACTTGGGTAAATATTGACACATTCCGTCTTTCATTGGGGTTGCCACACTTACGCAAAGCATATACAAAGCAAAGAAATGGAGTTACCTAACTAATATTTATCATTTATAAAGTCGCAGCTTTGCCCTCACCGATGAAAGTGCCATTGCTCAATACTTATCGACACTGATCATACTAAAGTGAGGATGAATTCGAAAGTAATATGCAGAATGCACACAAGCTTCTTAGTTCAAACTATTTTTAGTTTTGCTAAAACTTTTGCCCATTCGATGAATGGTGACTTTTTAAGATAATATTGGAGAACAATTTACATGATTTAATCAATATGTATTGTTAGGCATGTCACAGATACCTCTCCCTCTCCCTATATATATATATATATATATATATATATATATATATATATAGATAATATATTTATATATATATATATATATATATATATATATATATATATCTATATGTATATATATATACATATATATATATATATATATATATATACAGTATATATATATAATATAATATATATATATATACATATGTATATATAATATATATATATATATATATATATATATATATATATATATATATATATATATATATATATATATATATATATATATATATATCAGGAACAACAAATGGAACCTTTTCCAGTCCACTGCGGGATAAAGGCCTCAGACATGTTCATGTCTGGCGTTTGGCTATTCTCATCAACTCGCTAGCCCTACTAGTACAACTTTGCTGATCATGATGATACACAAAGCCCTTCACCATGTTAATGTATCCCCCCAAAATATATATTATATATATATATATATATATATATATATATATACATATATATATATATATATATATATATATATATATATATATATATATATATATATATGAACTTCCCATTGTGAAACTTCAACAGTATACAGACTTCATATTTCTTCATATATGGCTTACCTACAGCACGTCGAACCCTTCTACAGACTGCTTTTAACCTTATCTCGGACTTACTCATGGCCTTCTTGTCCAATAAGTTCAAATAATCAATAAAAGCCTTCGATCTTTCTCTATCCTGTTACCTCTCTATTACTTTTGAAATGTTAACTCTGACAATAACTCATAGTTGTCCACTATTTACACATGACCCATCCACCTCAATTTTCTGGATACTGTTTCACTCACATTAACAATTTTATTACTTCTGTATATCACCACATTTCTCACAACATCAATCCATCTTGCACCACATGCACTTCAAAAGGAATTTAACTCAATAACTTTAAACTTTCGTCTTTTGTTAGTGTTCAACACTTAATACTTCACTTTCGCAAAGGAGAGTTGGTTCAACGATCTCTTCATATATTTCCACCTTGGCAACTCAAGGCTTTCACCAATCTTTTGTCCACATCATGCTATCTTTCTTGCTTCTCATATTTCGTAATTGACATCAGATCTCACTTTGTAACCATCTGTTAAATTCACGCAATAGCATACTATATTTTTATAAATGAAAAAAATATAACAACAATAACTTTCAAATACTTGCACCAAAGATGAGGAGCCCCGTGCAACTGTTTGAAAGTCTGAAATAATATCTTCTCAAACATACATTTATTGTTATTTTTCAATCTTAAGTGTAGTAGATAAGTGTTGGAATCTACAATCGCTTCCATTTGGTCACCAAAAAATACACATACATGCATACATACATACATACATACATACATACATACATACATACATACATATGGTTACATTTATTTTCTTGTGTAATGCATAGTTTATTGGCAGTAAACTCTACGTTTTACTATCATACCTTCTCGCACAAGAAAATGGTGAAAACAACGTGTCTGATATTTTTATACATAACATTCATCTTCCATAATCTATTATCTTTCTGAAGAGTTATACATGGCACTTGTCAAAATCCAACTGTTCTGGCAACCATGGTATGGAACCATTACCTCTTTTGAGAGTTTTAGGAAAAATTAAATATTACAAGAATCGAGAGAGTAGACAAAGTTATTGAAGATAGACACATCTGGATCGTTGATCTTGAATTAAATGCAAAGTTACTGAGTTTAAAATTTAACTGCTATGATCAATCACTCTCAAAGAAATTCTATAGTCTAATATTTCATGGATTGATATTCGTGAGCTCCAGTAACATAAACACATTCTATATATTATAAAGAATGCGAAGGTCTTCAGTTGGTTATTTATTTCCGGCCAATCCCATTTCTTATTCTACCACTTTGAAGACGGACAAAGATTATTTCCAGTTTCTTTCATTCGTATTTGTTTTTATTACTTTCTTAAATAATATAAAAATCCACATTTTTTTATCCCCTCTGTGTGTTATATTAAATGAACCTTTTTGTTTAGTACTTTTTATCAATTATACAATAAACTTCTAAATAATTGTAATTCCATTCCGTTCTCAGTCAACCCTTTCAACGTTTAGCGAATCTTTATTGACAATCCGAATAAATAGATAAAAAATCTGAAGTGAGGGCAAAAGTATTCTTATTTTCAACTGCATTGTTATAACTGTATCGTCAGTTATAATATACTTACACCTAAAAAAGACCTGGCAATTAAATCTCTATTATCATCATCAAACTAATTACCATCGGCATCACTTATTAAGTACTAAAGAGGGGTTGTTAAGCTTTATGAAAAAATTTTCTTTATAGAAAAAAAAACCATCGCTTTACAAAAAAAAAAAAAAAAAAAAAACTTGATTTTATGATAATCCTCGCCAATAGATTATCAATAATCTGCTTTATAACAATTGATTTAATCTGAATAGTTTAGAACATGTACCGTTCTTCATGCTATTATCATGCATAACTAATTCTATTGATCAAGTTTTGCTTTCATAATTTAGGATCTTCTTCATCATTTACAAATGTTCTTGCATTTTATGGTTTAAAATCTTTTCACGCATAGCATGACGCAATCACACACACAATGTGGGTCATTCTTGAATTTATAATATCAGGTTTTATTTAGACTGGATCAATCATACCTGTAAGAATTTATTCACATAGCATGTACACGAGTATATTGTGTCCCATTATCTGTTTTCTATAATTCTTTACTATATAAATTTCTATCGAAACTTATACGCGAATACAAAAGAACACACAGATGCTTAAGCATAGATTGATTTAATGTCCTTATAAATATATCGCAAGAATATTAAAATATAAAAAGCAGAGATTACTAAAAAATAAAGGTGGGAAATAGTGAAAAGTGGCCTTTAATAATGTATACGAAGCATCTACAATTCAGAATGACTTCCATAAAATAAACAGTAAATGAATGTAAAATGGGGAAATCTTAGGAAAAAAAATCATACACTGCATGAAAATATATCTTGCATTGATCTTTTTAGATGATGACAATAATTGGAAGCAAGTCACGAATCCAGCAAGTTACTTATTTCATCAAACAAACGACAAGGACACAAGACTAATGTTTCCTTTGCGTGCAAAGAACGTCGTTTAGCACTTTTCTACAAGACTGAGGGACACTCAGTCATTATTGACACAAAGGCCGACGCAGTTCAAGAGTTAACTGCGACAGAAGGAACGGTCTCCGTAAATCACGGGGAAATGGTCTCTGGGAAAATTAGTTTTAAGGCATCGATAAAATTGAGGAACACATCTACTAAACCATTGAAACTGTACCTTCAAATTTCTCCTGTCATACAAACAGACGAAAAGTAGAAATTCCACAGATTCTCTTATTGACAGGAGTAAACCGCATTGGTGGGAACAATTTACTGTGGCATTCTTGTTGATATATTACTCACTGAAATGTTCTGCTGCTAAAGAGGGAGATAGGAAAGGAGAGAATGGATAAAAATTGGATAGAGTAGAGGAAGATAAATTTCTAGGAAATGGAGTTTGGGAGATTGAAGGAAAGTGTGGCAGCACTGAACACCGTTTAAAATTCACTGGTCCCATACAAACTGAAAAAAGCGAAAACACTGTCGTTAAGCATTAAAAGAGAGTAATTTGATATCCTAAGCTTATAACCCAGATGCTAAAATCATTGTTGCCATTGATCTGTGTGTTTGACTGATACCAGGTATGCATGTGTGTTTGTGCGTCCCGAGGATTGTCTTTGGAACAAAATTAGCAAAGACACAAATACTTCCCACCATCAATAAACCGAATATTGGTGTTCAACACCAACACCTGCGATGTTCCCTCGTGTTTATAAATAGATCTTTTGAAAATAATAATCTCTTATCCTTTCTAGCAGTAGCACAGAGAGAGAGAGAGAGAGAGAGAGAGAGAGAGAGAGAGAGAGAGAGAGAGAGAGAGAGAGAGAGAGAGAGAGATAGATATTCAGCTGCATAATGAAATGAAATATAGTATCCCTAAGAAAAGGAATATGTCCAATTTCTACTGAATATTATCTTACTTCATTTTAGTTTCTTTAAGTCAATTTATCGTACCCAGTAATTTTTCACATTAATCAATTATTTGGTATTCAAAATGTCTAAAGAATTATAATAATTACATACAGGAAAATAAACTTTTTTTATCAAATCGCGTACGAATAACCCTGTGAACATTATTCTTCAAGAAAAATTTCATAAGGTTCTTATTGATACATTAAAAATATATCTATGAGGACGTTAGGTCATAATCAACACACATGCTTTAATTTACATAAAATCTGTATCATTAGTAAATCTGAATTTTTGGTGATAGAGATGAAAGTTTATCAAAGAACCAACTATAAACAAATTAAACACAGCTCACACACACACACACACACACACACACACACACATATATATATATATATATATATATATATATATATATATATATAAATACATATATATATATATATATATATACATATATATACATATATATACATATACATGTATATATATAATATATACATAATATATATATATATATACATATATATATATATAATATATATACATATATATGTACAGTATATATATATATATATATATATATATATATATATATATATATATATAATTTCAAAATTCATAAAAATCAATAGAATTTGAACCTTTAAAATGTATGTTATTTTCAAAGTTCGTTATTATTTTCGTCATGCTTTTGTTGCAAAGCGTACTTTCAATTGATTATCTGCCTTTCAGCTTGTTGACCACGCTTATATCAATAAAAACGTATGGAATTATATAGTTTTGTCTTGAGAAAGAAGTTAAAGGAAGATCAGTCGCTTCTTCAACAGCTAAGCGCTATGCTCTTTTCTTCTTTTTTTTTCTCGTTTTCTCTGGTCTGGGCCAGAAAAGGACACATTGAAACCAATGCCGCTGGCTATATTCTATTGGGCTCTTCATTTACAGAAAAAAAAACTATAAAAATACAATAAAATGTCAAATATCCAATGGTAATAAAAAAAAATATAAAGACGTGTAAAGGTTAATATGTTACTGCTAACAACAATTAACAACCAAGCTCATGCTTATGATTGATTGATTTAAAGTTTTCAGGCATCCTGACATCCTAATGCTTATGAAAGAAATACTATAACCCATCCGCATACTTGCTTGGGCTACCAATGAGTAGGGAAAAGTATGAAGGTCATGGTAAGAACATGAATGGGTGGCACAATTGG
>NC_090729.1:147572073-147587073 GCF_036898095.1 Palaemon carinicauda
TATATAAAAAAAAACAGTATTTCACTGCGTGACCTTGTAACTCCTGCGCTAATGGCAATAATAAGGAAAATTTGCTTCCTCATATTATATAGAACACATCACGAAGAAAGAAACAATAATTGAAATCTCCAACATAAAATATCATTTGCAAAGAATGGTCACGAATTGTTGGGCATTGGACGTAACGTTTAAACTCCTCCTCCATAATGTCTATCTAAAAAATAAGTGAAACAAGCAAACACATACACATATATATACATATAAATCCACACACACACACACACACACACATATATATATATATATATATATATATATACATTATATATATACATATATACATATATATATATATATATATATATATATATATACATTATATATATACATATATATATATATATATACATACATTATATATATACATATATATATATATATATACATACATATATATATATATATATATATATATATATATATGGTGTGTGTGTGTGTGTGTGTGCATTTATATATACTATAATAAATAATATGCCCACGATACTAAGACCCAACGCATTTAGTTCTAAACACCCGTGGCCTCCGTATGGATAAGGATATGTGCCCAGCATCCTCATCCCTAGCAAACGAAGTGCTCAGACTGGAAAGGGCAACGCCTTTTGGATCCCCTCCCTACGTCGCATTGTATACACGTAGGTAAAAGTCAAAAGGTCCATCGCTCTCTGGGGAGTGAGTGAAGAAGGGCACGCCTATTGATCAACTCCCCCAGAAATTGAGTGGAGTCCCAGAAAACAATGACGAGCGTACAGAAGAGGATGGGAGTTAAGGGAGCTTTCCAACGGAATAACTCGTGACCCTTTCATTATTTCGGAACAAAACATGTGTCGTGAAGAGCGAGTCGTCTCATCGAGTATCCTTCGGAGATACTTCATTGCCCGCGACCTATCGTGACATATACTTGCATATGAACCCTTTCCGAGTAGGGATACTTTAACCTGGCGAAAGGGTTTGTGTATTGCCATGATCAGCACAGTTGTACTAGTCAGGGCCACCCATTCTAGGTTGGATTGCTGTGAGCGATCAGACTAAAGTCTCCCACTATCACCAATCTGCAGTGGCCAGCGTGGTGATGAAAACGGCCAAACCCCAGATTTCACTAAGAACATGTCTGAGGCCTTTGTCCTGCAGTGGACTAGAAACGGCGGCATTTGTTGATTTTAACTAGTGGAGTACCGCAATAAAACAATTTAGAAATCAATTAGTTAATCGACTTTTATTATATATGAAGAGTTCATTCACGATCCTTACGTAGTTGACTGCAGATGAATATGCAGTACAATGCAGGAATTACACTGAATTACATGTTTTATATTGATATTGTACTGAAGAGTATTTTCAGGTACTTAAACATTTCAGTTAATCAGCAGTAACCGAAATTAATGTATTTACGTACTATTATGGAAAGCAAAACAAAAGACGCCATGCAACAGGAATTGTTATAAAAATATGTCCTTGAAAAATAGAGTAAGTTAGATTTTTCACTTTGACTTCAAACCAACCAGCAAGCAAATCTTGTTGTCTGACACAAGAGAAACAACAGAGGTAAATTAAGTCAATATTGGGGTAAAAAAACAAAACCTTTTTCTTTACAGAAAGAAAAATCAGACTGACTGAATTTATCAGTTGAGAGTATTATTCACCGTCTACAACTAAGCATCAGGAATGTTTGATAATCAATCTTAAAGTTCAAAATGATGTAACTACAAACGCGGATTCATCGGAAACTAGCAGAGCAAGATGGAGAAAAAAGTAAAGTATGAGTTGTGACACTAATAACTGGACTGAATAGTTTTGCCTTTCACTATGATCGGTAAAAAGGAATTTAACAGTCGAGTGATAGAGGAAGAGTTTAACTGCCGCACACTGATAAATACATGGTAACCATAAGACTATTACATATAAAAAATGAACCATTTGTGCACGGTCTAAATAGTCTGATATATTAAAAATTAGTCTCCTATTAAAAATAGATCTGAGAGTTAGATAACTGTGCTCGCAGTTCTCGAGTCTTCAGGAGCTCATTTCTCTGTCAATCAACTTCTAGAATACAATGTCCAAAGTAATGTTATTGTTACATTATTGTTTTTGTAAAACACATGTGACTGGTGCAATGTTATTTTTGCTGCTGTTGGGGTGATTTTTGTAACGATATTTTACACAATAATCTTATAAAACACTTTATCTACCTTATTCTCTATCCACGGACATTATCTATTTATTTAGTCGTCTATCACTTTGGCTAATAAGTTATTTATTTGTTTATTTGCGGTTACTATCACTTTCTAGTTTCTCTTTTTTAATATATTTCCGTTCCGGATAAAACCGATTAATACTGTAATTGCTGTAACCCTCAGGCTGCAGATTTATGGTATCCTATTTGCTGCGAGGCATTTCAGTTTCATTTATCCATTATCTGATGCACATAAATCTATTTTTCCAAAATGTATAATTCATCATATTCTTTATCTAATACGTTTTTATGACAAATGGATAATTTCTACTCAGTATCCATTAATACCAGATTTTTATGCTATTTCGTAATTTGTTCTAATAAATTACATATTCCATTGATACAAAGTTTTTAAGTTTAGTATTTTGATTTTGATTTATAAACTACATATATTCTGATCATATATTCATTTTGAATTTATTGTCGTTCGTACTGCAGTTAGCGTTTGTCTTTGCAAAGCAGCAATTTTGTGTTTTGGTGCACAAAAGAATTATCAATTTTGTGATCGTCTAAAATGAATGCAAGAGTGGAAAAATGAAATAAAAAAGGCTAGGATGAAAGACATCGACATAAAAATGTTAATCAAATTGGTAAAAAAAAGAAAAGAAAAGCGACTAAAACTGTGACAAGACTCAAAATTACTCTCAAACAACTCGAACGTAGGTTGCATTGCTGGTTTAAGTCAGGAACGGGAAGTCCTGGAATGCAGATGTGTTTTACAAAATGAGAAAGTTGTCACTAGGAAAACCTTGGAAAAACTTGATACGGGAACTCGCTTTTACAGTTCGGGATAAGATTTTCTCCAGTTTGTTTCTTTGTTTGTTTGGTTCGTGTGATTGCACGATTGCTTATCCAAATTTTCTCGGAATACTTGTTGATCCAGATCTGATGAAAGTTACTTATCTTAGTTCACGCTTCTATGAATGAAAATAATTACTCGAAATACAAAATGTGTAGTACACAATCTATTTTGATTAAGTAAAATATAAACCGAGGATTGTGCTTTCCAAAGTGTACTGCATAGATTTCTGAGCTTTTTTTATTTTCTTTCATGTATATATATATATATATATATATATATATATATATATATATATATATATATATATATATGTATATATATATATAGATATATATATATTCATATACATACATACATATATATATACATACATGCATATATACATATATATACATACATACATATATATACACATATACATACATATATATATATATACATATATATATCTATACATACATATATATACATATATATAAATATATATAATATATATATATATATATATATATATATATACATATATACATACATACATATATATATATACATATATATACATATATACATAAATATGTATACATATACAGTATATACATACATATATATATATATATATATACATATATACATATATGTATATATACATATATATATATATATTTACATATATACATATATATATATATATATATATATATATATATATATTTACATATATACACACATATATATATATATATATATATATACAACATGCTATTATTATTATTATTATTATTATTATTATTATTATTATTGCTAATATTATAATTATTATTACTAGATGGCTAGAACCCATTATTAGAAAATCAGGATGCTATAAGCCTTAGGACTCCAACAGGGAAAAAACTACCCACTGAAGATAAGGGATAAGGAAATAATTAAACTATAGGAAGGATTGAATAAAGAATATAAAATACCTTAAGATCACCAACAACGTTGAAATATGTATCTCATTTATAAACTATGAAACGAAACTTGCGTCAGCCTGTTAAATAAAATCATTCGTTACAAGTTCTAAATCATGAAATTCCACCGATTCAACTACATGATTAGGAAGATCATTTCAAAATCTGATCACAGCTGGAATAAAACTTCTGGGATACTATGTTCATCCTTATGATGGAGAAGGTAAGACTGTTAGAATTAACTGGGTACCTAGTACTACGCACAGGATGGAACAGTGTGAAGATCTAAAAGCAAAGGATGCTCAGAATTATGAAAAATCTCATGAAACATGCAATAAGAACTAATTGAACATGTATGACTATCTTATAAATACAGAAGGGATTAGACACGTATTAGCCATTATCATGCAATTTATCATATATATATTTCAATTGTAAAATATAATACGGGACGAAATAACCAAATATGCTGGATTATTGTATCATGAAATATGGGTGATGAAGCAGTTGAGTACTTAGTACCTACTGGAAATGATATCTGGTAGAAAGACTAAAACTATAAAGAGATTGAGCCCTTAAAACATTGCAAGTAATGCTAGTATCCATTGAAAAAACGGGAAAACAACTACTTAAAAACAACAACGAGAGTTATCCTCTCATCCTCAAAAATCCTCCCCCGAACACAAATCAATAACGATGATTGCAAATCAAAATTTATACTCTTTCAATATTTGCTCCGTATTTCTGAGGCAATTAATCGTTTATGACTGCCATGGGCAATTATTATCATTGTAAAATTAACACACAAAGTAATCAGCTGGGATAAAAGCTTGTTAATAAGTCTGTGAGCCTAAACTGTAAAATATTCACAAAAATTATATTGCAGAGCTTTTTCTTGTACTGTTTTTACTTTTATTTCCATAACTTGAAAACAGTCTTTAGGTAAAACTATCAACAACTAAAGCATATCTATATGATTAAACAAAAGGTGCATAGAGTATCGATTTAATAATTTCATGAGTAAAAGAATGGAAGTTTAGACCAATGAATTGTAGATTTTGAATTATCGTCGTTTAGCCAAACCAGTTTTTCTTTCCGATGACCAACAGAGAAATATGCAAGATATTAGGGACCTTCAGTCCTATCATCATTATTATTATTATTATTATTATTATTATTATTATTTGCTAAGCTACTATCCTAGTTGGAAAAGCAAAATGCTATAAGCCCGAAGGCTCCAACAGGAAAATAGCCCAGTAAGGAAACGAATCGAGGAAAGTACACGAAAAGTAATTAGCAAATAAAAGTAACGAGTACTTAAGTCTAGATACCCTAGAAAATTACTATTATGCAGAACAGTATGAAGTTCATCATAAAAACAAGAACAAACTTACTTAAAATTGGGGGTAAAATATCCCTTCAGTTTCTAAGTCTATGCCAACTAAATGGTACTCTGCCCTTAAATGAGTTAGCACAAAGGGAGCGACGTATCATAATAGTTCTGCCTCTGGGGATGAAGAAATAGCTCTGAAATTAACATCTGAATATTGTATTGCACGTGTGGTTCCAGTAGTCAAACGCTAGAACTACTGTATGTGCTGCTGTTTATAGTGTATATGGTCATACAGTAGGCTATAGTTTGGTTCTGGCGATACAGATTTCAATTAAAATTTCATCAGACGGTTGAGGCAATTAAGTTTCATTCGGCTTACGGTGGATTAAACTGTTTATAAACAATTCATCTGTTGTAATAACGATATAAAAATCACCGGCAAAACACGCCAATACCAGATGATATTTCAAAAATGAATTGAAAATTTTCAGGTTTACAAAACGTACTGGGATGCTCCTTACATAAATGATCGATTACATTGAAATATTTTTTGTCGAATTTTGACAAATTTATATCGTTAAATAGATTTCCCAAACTCTGTTGGATAAAACTAGCAACCGATTCTTTATTATTAAAGATGAAAGTAGCAACAACACATATTACTCTTATGCAGTCTACAGGTTTCGATTTTAGCTGAGAGATGAGCTAACTACAAACAAAAGAGCTGTATACCTAATAACAATTGAATGAATAATTCTTACAAAAAGCATTATATCATCACACATACACATACATGAGCTCACAAATATACATACATGGATATATGTATGTATACGTGTGTATATACGTGTGCGTGTGTGTATCCGTTTTGCTCTTCAAACCATAGCTTCCCAACAGGGGGGGGGGGGGGGGGGGGGCTTCAAAAGGTGATACACTTTCGTCACAGTACATAGGAATTTTACGAGGCTACATTGTCAAACCCAATCATCAAACTAGGAGGAAAGTATTAATCTGAATATAAATTTTCAATACTGTTATTGAATATTATATGCACTGAAGAAATAAAGGATATTAAAGTAATTTTTTCATTTTATTTTCTTATTGATATCGTTTCAATTTATCTACTACTACTACTACTACTACTACTACTACTACTACTACTAGTAATAATAATAATAATAATAATAATAATAATAACAATAATCATAACAATAATCATAATAATAATCATAATCATAATAATAATAATGATAATAACAATAATAATAAAATTAAGATTAAACGCAAACATTCGTCATCTTAACATATCTGGATTTGTACTGTTTTCTGATTATGTGGTGACAATGTCCTTTCACAATTACGCAGACTTGGCAATAACCATAAACGCCTATAGCAAGAGCACAATATTATTCATAAAAAAGAGAAAAACTAAAGTTGTTAAACAAGCACCATTTAGCGAAGAATTATGAAATACAATCTTGGGTTCAGATCTAGACCCCCTACTAATCCGAATGACTTAATCACTACTCCATATCTAAAGAAACTAGAAACTCACGAATACTTAGTGACATTATGGTGATTTAGCCTGCCATTTGACCAGGTACTAAAGTAGGCCCCCCAACCATACCGAGTAATCTCGGGGAAAACAGTCATATCAATATTAGCAGCAGAAAAAAAAACATACCGTCAAGTTGATTAGTCCTCTGTAATGGTAGTAGAAAATTAAGTTACTTTTTTCATGTACAACGAAGTCTCATCAAAGCTGGCCATAAAGTTAGAACAGGATTAGGTCCCACCTCTAAATTTCGAGAATGTGCACACGCTAAACAAGGAATTTACAGCCTTAATACTTTTCCGTTATTAAAAATAAGACAGGGAAATATGTGGCTGCGAAATCTGGATTTAAACATGGCCAATAAAGATAAAAGATAAATATGATAGAAGCTACCAGTACATTTCCATTAAATCTATAATGAAGAACTAGAACAAGAAAGAGTAGTAATAAGAGAGGGATAATTAGGTGGACGAACAAGATAAATAAAAGATTATTGTAAAGAAAAAATGACGAGTATGAGAGGGAGAAGTAGTACCATAAAAATCATCATCTCCTCCTATGCCTCATGACGCAAATGACCTCGGTTAGATTTGCCAGTTGTCTCTACATTGAGCTCTTAATTCAATTCTTCTCCATTCATCATCTCCTACATCGCACTTCATAGTCCTCAGCCATGTAGGCCTGGGTCTTCCAACTTTTCTAGTGCCTTGTGGAGCCCAACTGAACGTTTAGGTGAACTAATCTTCCCAGGGGAGTGCAGAGAGCATGCCCAAACCATCTCTATCTACCCCTCATCATGATCTCATATCAATATATGGCACTCGAGTAATCTCTCTTATAGTTTCATTTCTAATCCTGTCCTGCCATTTAACTCTCAATATCCTTCCGAGGGCTTTGTTCTCACTTTATTAATCAAGTTTATACATTCCTAGGCTATTGTTGATCAATTCTACACTGATTTTCTTTATGATACACGATTCTATGATATTGCGTTTTGTTATGTCCTTACATATAATATTTCTTTTGCCCCTTTCCAATTAATGGTGTGATTACAGTCATTCATATGCTGAAACAAACTGCTTGTTTAGTTTCCTGTTCGAACATTATATCTATGCTGTTTTAATTTTGTTTCGAGGTCTTTTCCACTTTGTCCGACATATCCTTTATTGCATTGATTGCAGGGAATTTCATAAACACATCCATTGCTTTGTACGGGTGAATTTCTAATTAACACAGACACATACACACACACACACATACACACACACACACACATATATATATATATATATATATATATACATATACATATACATAGGTATATAAATACGTATACATAAATATAAATATGTATATATTCAAATGAATATAATTTGATTATATAAATAAATGTACGTAATATATATATATATATATATATATATATATATATATATCATATATATCATATATATACATATATATGTATCATATATACATATATATATATACATATACATATATATATCATATATATACATATATATATATATATATATATATACATACATATATATACACATATGTATACAGTATATATATCATATATATATACATATTTATATCATATATCATATATACATATATCATATATATATGTATATATACATATATATATATATATATATATATATATATATATATATATATATATATATATATATATATATATATATATATACTAATATATCATATATATCCATATATAATATATAATATATAATACATATATATATATCATATATATACATATATAATATATATAATATACATATACATATATATGTATATATATATATGCGTATGCGTATATTTGTATATATATTTATATATCCATTTAAATAACCTATGTATGTATATATATATATATATATATATATATATATATATATATATATATACAGTATATACACACACACAAACATAATTAAGAAGTGGCATCGTAAAAGGCCTTTCATGTTACTGGTACCTTTCTCATTGTACGATAGAGCAGGATATGGCAAACACTTGCCCTCTTAAATCTTAGTTACGCTTTGTGGACAAAGAGGGTGGGGGTACACACCCAGCAAGAACCACTTGGTACACTCCTCTCCCTTCTAATTATTATAATTAGAAATTTAATGGCCAACTTTTCACTTTTAAAAAGACGTTTAGTACAGCTAGTATCCTATTTGGTTGAAAATCGTTTGTATTACAAACTTTCAAAATCTAATCTCCAAAATAGGAACCTTCGTCAATTTGCGCAATCTGTGTTCGAATTGAAAACTATTATAGAAGAGGAGTGCTAGCTTCGTGTGGTAATCTAATACTAAACCTATTTTTCGGTAAACCTCGGGGTAACGACCCAATCTTTGGTTTTCTATACTCTACTTTTAATGATAGAAAAGCCAGTTTAAAACGGCATCATAATAAAATTAATATCAATATTCCAATCTTTCCCCATTTCATCAATACCAAAATACTAGAATACAAAATTATGAGAGAGCATCCCGGCCATATGTAACCACTATTAACTATGCTACAGCTGATAACGCTGATTAGAGAATAAAATTACAATTATCTTGTTTCCTAGTCTTGAAAATAAAGCAAAATATAAAACAATCTTAATATTTACTCTCCCCACTAAACAAGCATGTAATGTGAGCTATCAGATAACTTCCTAAAATAACTAAGCAAGTAAGATAAACCTTCTAGTATAAGGAGGCTTATCCAGTTTGGCTGAAGATTATACGTTTTCCAGATATCAACCTGAAGAATATAGTCAGGAAATTTAAGATTCATTCAGTGAATATGGCAATGTATTTCATGAACAGTCATAATAGAAGGGCGCAAAATGATTGGCACAAAACACAATAGCAAGTACAGCAGATTCTCCGCAGTTTTAAAGAAAGACATGGTACTCCACTCGCCATGAAAGGGGGCTTCACCTTGCGTGCAAGATATTGCAAGACCACAACAAGGAAGAGTAGCTCTTTTTCTGATAAGCAGTAACGAAGAATGGTAACGAAAAAAGTGGAAATGACTTAATGCTTTTGCCTCGATTATTTTTTAGGAGAAGGTGATAAAAGTCTCTCTGATAAGCACAAAGGCTTGCACTAAAGTCATTACGGGCACATAAGGCGAACAATGGCACGCGATTGCGACTAGACAGCATAGAAAGGGTTCACGGAAAATGTGAAGTCATATAATATAATCATGTCAACTATACACGGGCAGGTGTGTGTAAGTTTGCAATGACCAAAAATGAATCTTTAGACCCCAATCGTTTTATCTAGGAATATACTTGATGACCAGTCTAAAAAGATCCAAATATAAGCTGATAACAAATCTTAAGGAATACTAGTCACAAGTTATTGAAAAATAATAACAATGAAAATAAAAATTGAATATAAATACTATTAATGCAACTGAATTTATTGTACTACTTACACCCGACGCCAGTATAAAGTACACTAAAAGAAACCCACAGAGGAAGGAAGAATTTTAATTTTTAGCCAAGTTGATTAAAATTTTAAATTTCTACTGTCAAAATAAAACACGAAGATTCAACTCATAAATGGAAAGAAACCAGGTTTGCATTTAATATATATGATTGACATCAATATTTTTACCCAGAGCATAATGTTATAAAGATGGGCGTATGATAAAATACTAACCTAAAAATTAAAGTGAAAAATTATTAAATTCTAAATAGTCATGTCTCTTGATATACTTTAGGCATACAAATGTGAACATAAAATTCAGTATGTAACGTTTTCTTGCAATCTTTCAACATTTTATGTAGAGTGCGATTCCATTCCTCTCCGTTGGTGGGCGAGACGTACAACAGGAAAAGAAAATTTCCTGCAAATCTTAACTGGATTAAAGTCGTTCAAGTTAGTCCGTGAAACTTTCATCTGGGTCCGAGCCCATTTGTGTCTGCAAGAGAAGGGAAGATGCGAAATCCTTCCTGTCTTCCCGAGACTCTTCCGTTGTTGACAATATGTTGATGAAGAACGTTGGCAAAGTCATCTTGCCTTTTACGGGTCACTGGAAAGGAAGGGGACATTTCCAATAAACCAAGCATGGTTTCTTTTTACCGCTCTTCTTCGTCTCTTACTAGATTGAATTGAATTGGATTTACAAAATCTAAGCCAGAGGCTAGAAAGTCCAGGCAAGAAAAAGGGTCGCTTAGAAACGCAGCCATAATGCCGTGTGAGGGAGATTAATCAGTCAGCACAATTCTGTGTAACATTCATGATTATTTCCTTTAGTAGTTAATTAACTAACAATACGGTTACCACGTAACCTCTTGTCTAAACGATCTTTACGTTATTCATCCTACTTAACAAGGACGTCTCACACAGTAATCGTCTGTTACCAAGTAATTATGGAATTTACCAATCCACGAAGTTGACATCCTGGCAAGGTCTGGAGCAATTACCGAGACCTTAGGGGGGTGGGACGGTGAGTTAAGTTGACACCCATCAATACGAAAGGTATTTCACCAGCCGTTGTCATTTTACTCATAATGACAATATCATGGCAGTGTTAAATCTGACACTAAAATCTGAATTTTTCTTAAGCTGCGTTTGAAAGTCTTTACCCTTATGTTTTTTTTTCTAAAAAGTGACATTAACTTGTCAATTATATTATACACACACTCACTCACACAAACACACACACACACACACACACACACACACACACACATATATATATATATATATATATATATATATATATATATAATTTACTAATCAACATTTATTGTTTCAGATTTAACTCTTATCCAAAAACAGTTGGCATGGTGTGAACCCCACTAAGAAAGTAATTTCCCCGCAAATGAACTTTGGCAATTACGAGTTTTTGTTAAACGTGAATAAGAGCCCAAACCAATACAGAAGGTAGTGGGTTGGTTAGGGCACATCTAAAAAATCTTAAGTATTTACATAACATTATATATATATATATATATATATATATATATATATACATATGTATATGTATATATATACATATACATATATGCATATGAATATATGTATATATGCATATATACATGTATACATACACATATATGTATATATATACATAGATACATATATGTATATATACATATGGTAAATATATGATGCTTTAATTTCTAGCCAAATACATGAACTACATATTTTTCCTACTCGCTATCTTATGTTTGATGCATTTCTGACTACGCGTTTTTGGACCCTTATATAAAGACAGTTATTGGAGACCCCAGTGAGAATCCGGGGTATTTGGGTGGGGAAATGCCCAAAGAGTGATTTTGCAGCAAAAATAATGATCATAAATGCAAAATAAACACAAGATAATCAGTTGGAAAATATATGATTAATGCAAGTATCTGGAAAGTAGAGTATCATAATTATCTGATTCCCTTCATTTCTTTCTAATGGTTTTACATTATCTCACTGAACCTTTGCTCTGGCAAGCGGTACATTATGTGATGTGCACGAAGCCCAGTTGGTCATTATTTCGGGGTAATTTATACCATGTAATGATTATTATTAAAAAAATAAAACTGAACAGCTAGCACCCAACGCATGCGCAGTAACTCCAAATTAGTCTCCTAAAAGTAAACAATGGAATTAAGAGTGAAACAATAGACTTCACATTCTAATCAACCGATACGTTAAGTTACTATGCCCCCAAATGACAAACTAGCCAGCACTCGCCAATTTCTTAAAACGAACTCTAATTTCGGTAGTAATTAATATATATATATATATATATATATATATATATATATATATATATATATATATATATATATATATATATACACACACACATATTTGCTCTATTCATTCATCATGCAGCAATGTTTTGATCTATACGTTTAATAAGCATTTCTTTATAGACCTATTTGCACTTACATTTAGATTTACAACATTGTATAGATTCTTTGATTGTGCATTTACTATTTGAAATGATGAAAATGGTTTCTTTATTGTAATAAACATGACTATGTGGAATAAGAAATTTTTCTTACCTCATAAACATTATTCACGGATTCTCTTGGAATTTAATAGTTTTTGGGAAACATCAGCGATTGAAAATACCATAACGCTGGATGGTTCAAATACTTTTTTACGAAAAGCAGAACGTATGCTATTATTTTTTTTTCGTTACTGTGTCTTTAGTAGCTTGACTGTCCTTTGTCATTTTGAAGCTAAAATATGACTATGCCTTTTTACGTCTGCATTTTCCATAATGCAGGTTGTACTATATAGGAAGCTCCAAGCAATAAGTCTCCTCTTCCCGTGAAGTTAACATCACTAGCCAATTCGCAGTAGCGACCGCACTCTCGAAATGTTAAGGAAAAGTGACATACTTCACGACTTCGAACACACAATGTAAAAGGTTGTCGGCACTTACAGTACCAAAGGCTAGTTTATTGGGTAATCACGTAAGTCCGTCATTTCACACCACAGGCCAGTCTTTCAGTACAAACTTCCCTCATACACGCTCAAACTGGCTTGTAAACAACTAGTTTGACAGTCTAATTGACGCGTGGAGAGAGCGTGTATATGGGCCCCCTCGTGTAAAGTCGCAAGAGATTATTCTCCAACACAGTTTCAGAATCTTACAATTGCCAACACAAATATCAGAATTTGAGTTGCCCCAGTTTGGAACCTGTCTGAGATGGGTATGGACTGTCACGTGACTTTTTTTGGCTATAATCATAAGTAATTTCAGGTTTTGGAGACCTCGATGAGGAAATAATTATAGGGGGAGTAAGAATTCTAGAATATTTCTCACCTCCATTAACATCTATTATAATCGCAAAAAATATTTGTATATTCAGAGTAGCGCTCGTGACTTTCAGGGCTTACTTTCACCCGTTGCTGCTTTTACCAGTTCTTAAAAATGTTGAAAGGCTCTTAAGGGAAGAGTATTAACAAAGAGATATTTACAAACACAATGTTATATTCATCGCGAGAATCTTGTAAAGTATGTAGAATTGTTATGAGAATATATCTATATCCTTTTCAAAGTTATTTACAATAGAAAATCCTTTTCAATTAGTTTTAGAAAGGGAAAAATCCTTTGTATTTTGCTAAAGATTTTTTTTAAAGTGGATCATAACATTCCAAGATTTTTAAGAGGATATACTTTTTATTTAATCATATTTTTACTGGAAACTCTTCAATTCTCGAAGAGTTAATTTTCTGAGTAAAATGAATTGCGTATGTACTGTAAAATTATTTTGTTGACAGACTTCTTTATAAAGACAATTATTTATATGAATGTGTGTATACAGACTTCTTTATAAAGATAATTATTTATATGAATGTATATATATATATATATATATATATATATATATATATATATATATACATACATATATATATATATACATATATATATATAGTGTGTATTTTGCGTACATGTATGTATAGATAATGTGTACCCTTTTCCATATATAGATGTATATATGTATGTAATAGAAGAGTTGGAAGCCGCAGGCCTACATGACTGAGGACTATGAAGCGTGAAGTAGGAGATGATGAATGGCGAAGTATTGATTTAAAAGCCCAAGATAGAGACGACTGGCAAAATCTAATAGAGGCCCTTTGCGTCGATAGGCGTAGGAGGAGATGATGATGAGGATGATATATATATATATATATATATATATATATATATATATATATATATATATATACAGTACATAGGTAGTAAGTTGGCTGGGGTACCAGCTACCTGTTGATATATTACCACTTGAGATATAGTGAGTCTTTACACATTCTCCTCTTTCCTTATACACCTGACAACACTAAACTAAACAAACAACTCTTCACTCAAGGGGTTAACTACTGGACTGCGCTTGGTAAGGGTATAAGAGACTCTTTAGCTATGAGAGCGACACTCCAAAATCAAACCATCGTTCTCTGGTCTTGGGTAGTGCCATAGCCTCGGTACCATGGTCTTCCACGTGTTGGGTTGAGTTCTCTTGCTTGAGGGTATACTCATGCACATTATTCTATGTTTCCTTATTTCCTTTCCTCT
>NC_090729.1:147592073-147602073 GCF_036898095.1 Palaemon carinicauda
GCCCATTTACAAATTATATTTATCCAAAGGGAGTGAAGCAAGTCGGGCTAAGGATTACGAAGCAGCCCCTGACACAATCTCACTAATAGTTTTTAAGTATCTGTATATATCAAGAGCTTAAAATATATTACATCACCGGGAAAGAAAATTATATTCTAATTAACTTTATATATAACCTTAGTATATTTCACCATTTTGAGCGTTACAGTGAGTGAAGAAAATAAAATGGTGAATATGTGATCAGAGAAAATGTCTAAGGAAAAGTTAGCCATGGATTTCACATGCATTGCGTAAGATGACACTTTCACCTCTAACAATCTGTTGACCGTTCTTGGCGTTGTCAGAGCACCTTCTCCAAACGTAATTACTGGCAGGGAGTGGCTTCAAGAAACATAACAAACAACCGAATTTCTCGTTATTTTCTACGGATGCTAAACATAGCTATTGATCAGATGTTCAACTTTTCTATTGAAATTACTTTCATTATTTCTATTCTTATTTGAATGTCTAATATTATAATTAGCATTGGCTTGAACCTTGTAGCACTTTATATTAGAACTAGGGCACGTGACCCGTCAAAAATTATGGCTATTTAGATATATATACACAGGCATATACGCGGATTCAAACCTTCTCACCACCTCAGTCATGGTATGACTAGTCCCTCTACCCCTACCCGATGCACGGGAGAGAACGAGTAGTTATATATATATATATATATATATATATATATATATATATATATATATATATATATATGTACATATATACATGTATGTATATAGCATAACCAGACACTTGCTCTTGTTTATACAAGGGAGATTACTTCAGCTTCAAGTTTATTAGGGTTTCATAATACAATTACTTCATGCTTTACTTTATATTTGGTAAATATATATCACAAAATTACCACAAGAAAACATATTATACCGAGCTTCATAACAAGTTTAACCAAAAACAGACTAAGGAAACAGTGATCAAACAAAATGAGGAAGACTTCGAACCCAAGCAGAAAACATAAAGGTCTGATTTAATTCACTTCCCTGTCGGAGGAAGGCCATTAATCTTAAAATACTGAAAGTTACAACGGACAATAAAAAATAACGCGAAGAGAAACAGCATTGAAAGCCATTAAAGGACTTCTCCTAAGCACGGAGGTATAAATCCTGCATTTCCTTAAAACACAGGATCATACTTTTAACGCCGGTCGAGAGAGTCCTGACGTAAAAAGGTTCTCACCTCATCAAGATCCTATTAACACTTTCCAGTGTCTCGACTAAAATGTTCGTGAAATCAGAAAAAAATGGCTCTCAGGCTGACACAAACAGGCGCTTGATAATAGTGAATTGTAAAGAAAATAAAAAAAGTACGCATGACGTGAGGGCGTAATACACATTCATTTCTGCTTAAATGTATGCAATAAATGTATGCAAAATCTCCAAGAAAAATATAACCAACAAAAAAATGCAAGTTTTCAAGTTCAAACACAAACGAGTAGACCCACAAGTGAATCAACACACGGACAAAATCACACATATGAATACATATTCAAATAGTAAGCCATGAATACCACTTCGATATCGAATCTACTCTTTCCTATGGAATTATATAGAATGATTATATATCATAATTAAGGGAAAATGCTTGACGGAAAGATTGTAAAAAAGTACATTTGAAATTTATCTTTATTTCCGAAGACTACTTCCTTTCCCGAAAGATGATACAGTATATAGAAAATAATAATCACAATCATTAAAAAATATACATAAATTACAGTATCAAATGATTACTAATAGTATTGCAAAAGCTTTGAAATCATTAATAATTAACCTTTAACAATAATTTTATATTTTCCATATTTTTTTAATGTATGAAAAAAAAATTATTTAATACCTAACGCCATCTTTAAAAGAAAATAATACTTCTTTTATATTCAAAAGGTGTTATTTTTTCAAGCTCCTTTCAAGACTTTTTATTTGTCATAGTCTGATTTTTTTTTTTTTTTTTTTAAACCGTTCTGCTAAACCTCAAGTATCAGCGGATATTTTGTAATTTCTTTTCCTCTTTCCACCCACACTATTTTCTAAAGTTTCTTTTATGTTCTGAAAATGAATTTACATGAATTCCAAAATTTTCTATGATACTTTCCATCGCTTCCTTACAGAATTCTTGACGCTTCTCAAACTATTTTCCCGATATTTTTTCAAGATGAAAATCGTGGCCGCAAAAGGCCGTTGCTCGTATCTGTGCTAACACGAAACTAACGAAATTATTTCTATTATTTCTTTTAATGACCATACAAAGAAACATTAAACAAGTCATAGAGAAAAAAAGCTTAATAAACAATCGCAAAAGAAGAAAAAAAGACTAAGGAAACCGGCGCATGAATGAAAAAAAAAAGCAAACAAACAAATGATAACATAGATTCCGTTGTACAAGCTCTACTGATAGACGGTTCACCCTATCTTAGCGGGATCATCTAAGCATCTAAAGGAAATTATCCCTTTCATCTGGAAAGCAGCCAAACAAGGAAGAGGAGGAGATTAGCTTTACAGGCAAATTTACATCGAGAGAACCATTTTTGTTTACAATAATGAGAAAAATATGTGCTTACTTCCATAGGCTTACGTACTAGTTATATAAATTTCAACCTCTCTCTCTCTCTCTCTCTCTCTCTCTCTCTCTCTCTCTCTCTCTCTCTCTCTCTCTCTCATATAATGAAAAATATGATAATATATGAAGAGGATATTGAACACATTGACTTCTCGTAGGCTTGTTTTTTTCGATTAATTACCATGTATTTTGCAAGTAAAGAAAAAAATATTCATATTTAACATATTTTTTCGGTATTAATTTTTCTTTAATGATATATATCTATAAATAAATTGATTCATGATATACAAACAATGTTTACATATTTCATTTCTATTTTGCCCGCAAACAAAAGTAAGAGTTACGAATTATTCTATATTGAATTCAAATTGAAATCTAGTGACTACAAAATACTTATAGTGCAGAAGAGAGAGAGAGAGAGAGAGAGAGAGAGAGAGAGAGAGAGAGAGAGAGAGAGAGAGAGAGAGAGAGAGAGAGATAGATTTTATATATATATATATATATATATATAAATTATGCTTACATTATTCTGGGGAAGCAACGAAAAAACTATCTGTTTGATGCTAAATTGCTATTCATTATTTACCCAGACGACAAGAAACGTTACAATAAGGGAAAAGGAAAATTTAAAAGAAAAACAATAAGGTATTGTTTGTCTAATTGTTTACCTGTCTAAAATACATACCATAATAGAAGTTATCGCAAAATATATTCAAAGAGAAAGATCTAAATCTCGGTTGAGCAAATGGCTGTTTTAAATGCAATTACTTTACATTATTACAAAATACTTTAGAGTTTAAACTATTCTTTGAAAAAATATTAAATTGTTATTTAGACCACGAAAAGCGTAAGAACGGATAAATCGTACACATGTAATCGCTCATAATGATATGTTTTTACATGCATACAATTTTAGGGAAAATCGAAAATTTCTGGACATTTCACTAAGAAACAAGACAAAACGTATAGAAAAAGGAAAATAGATGTATGAAAGATACACTTAGTGCAATATATGTGAAAAAAGGAAAACAGATATATCAAAGATACACAATATCTGTAAACAAAGAGGAAAACAGACATAGGAAAGATATACTAAGTGCAATATTTGTAAAATAAGGAAAACAAGAAATATAAAAGATACAATTAGTGGAATACTTGTAAAAATAAGGAAAACAGATATAGGAAAGTGCAATATTTGTAAAAGAGGAAAACAGATATATCGCAGATACACTTAGTGCAATATCTGTAAACATAGAGGAAAACAGATATATGAAAGATATATTTAGTGCAATATCTGTAAACAAAGAGGAAAACAGACACAGGAAAGATATACTAAGTGCAATATTTGTAAAATAAGGAAAACAAGAAATGTGAAAGATACAATTAGTGGAATACTTGTAAAAATAAGGAAAACAGATATAGGAAAGTGCAATATTTGTAAAAGAGGAAAACAGATATATCAAACATACACTTAGTGCAATATCTGTAAACAAAGAGGAAAACAGATATAGGAAAGATATATTTAGTGCAATATTTGTAAAATAAGGAAAACAAGAAATATGAAAGATACAATTAGTGAAATATTTGTAAAGTAAGGAAAACAAGATATATGAAAAACACACTTTGTGCAATATCCTTAAAAAGAAGTAAAAACAGACATGTGAAAGATACAGCTGGAATAATATTTGTAAATGAAACCTTGTTCCTTGAGAGCGACTTTGTAAACGAGTTTTATTAGTGTTCATTACGTCAAAGTTTATTCTTATAAAAAAAGTTTGGAACTTAGCCTGGCTTAAAGGGAAGCGTTACTTTGAGCTTTTAAAGCTTAACAGAAGTTCACTACATCTCTTTGTTTTTCAGCCATACATACATACATCCATTGTACAAAAACGGTGCATGGGAACGAAAGAAACAAAACAGTGCAGATATTTTACGCCTTATCGAGAAACTCGGAGCAAGATTGCAGTATTGTCTTTAGAACGACTTTCCTGAAGGTTCGTGGTTGTTTTGCCAAAAAAACATGTTTTCCAGAGCAAAGCAATAAAACATACAGCAAATATATTGAGGTAAATAAATCAGATAAAATATATATTCTCTCATTTTGTAAAGACGCGTGGGAAGTCAAGTGTTTACAGCCGGACCAGCCCTTCACAGAAAACATTAACAAGAGACATCAGACGTGGGAGACTTCACATCACATTCGATTGTCTATCTTGACGAGACCAGAACACTTGGAGACAGACATACCAACACATACAAACAAGGATACCATTGAGCACATCATGAAGGCCACCACGTGATATCTCACTTCACAAGTCCAGAGATGGTAGAAGTTTAGTTGCACAATGAAAGAAAATACTTCCTATCTCTGATATATTGATTGTTAGATTGTGCAGCCTTGTGCTGGAGACAGGCTATTGCGTTGGCAGAGAGAGAGAGAGAGAGAGAGAGAGAGAGAGAGAGAGAGAGAGAGAGAGAGAGAGAGAGAGTAATTCACGCCATAAACATGGCAACAAAGTACTGCATGGACCCACATACGAAAATAATCAAACCCCGTAAAAAGAAAAGCAATTTACTTCTAACGTCAATGCAATTTGTAAGTGTTAATGCGTGCAGGAAAAACCGGCACTCAGTTGCTCGTAACATATGAGTATTAATATATCAGGGAAGAAAGAATATTATGAAATAGTGAAGCATTTCTATGCCATACCTCTCCTGCAATGTACATGCATAAAACGTTCTCTGTATAGACAAAACAAAATGTAGCCCGAAGTAACAAAGTATTTAATAAGAAATAATTCGGGATTCCATAAATATCATGCATGCTGAATATGAACCACAATGGCATTTAATATCAAATTCTACCTTTGGGAATATAATCCGATGGAAATTCATTTATGACAAATGTTACTGGCTGGGCAAGGATTCGAACCTATGCCCTAAATAGAAATAATACCTGCAGAGACCAAGCAATATTGATACAATTACTAAATAATGAATACTAAGATATTTATCCACTGGGCGGAAGGATATGATGATCACAATGCATTAAACAAATCTAAAGCGAAGACAAGTAATTAAGCTATCTGAAATGTAATCAAAAGTAGTTACTTCCATCAGTTGCTCCTTAATTATTTCCATAATTCAATCCTGGCTTAACAACATCTAAGAAAACATAATGAATTTTCCAAACCAACCTCTGACCTTTTAAACTTGAACTTCCGAAGTCTCATTATCCTCCCTCGAAATACAATTCTTAATTTCTGAGGATTTAAGAAGGGAAAAATAAACTGAACTCATAATGGTTAATTAACCACTTCAGCTTCATCCTAGGGGTAAATAGTACAATTCAATATACTTCACATAACGGTGTTAATTAAAATTTACTAAATATTTATATTTACACACACATACATATATATAATATATATATATATATATATATATATATATATATATATACATACACACACACACACACACAATATATATATATATATATATATATATATATATATATATACATATATATATATATATATATATATATATATATATATATATATTTCTCTTACGCGACCCGTCAAAAGTGACGGCTAAATATGTACTGTATATACAGTAGATATTCACACACTCACTAGCCCTTCTGTCTTACTACCTCACACCAATCCTCTTCACCCAGAAGCAAGGAAACCGAGAAGAAATTCAATTAACGTAATGTATACTTTATTATATGTACATATCCAGGTTTAATTTGATTCATTGTATTATTACTGAAGAATTATTTTTTTCCCACAGCGCAGTGATAGATATAAACAACTCGATCATCTCGAGTTACTCTCGAAACCAACCTCCTATATTGACTTTTTCTTTTTCCCTTATATTCATGCATTTATATATATATATATATATATATATATATATATATATATATATATATATATATATGTATATATATATACTTATATATATACTTTATATATATGTGTGAAGTATATATATATATATATATATATATATATATATATATACTTATATATATACTTTATATATATGTGTGGAGTATATATATATATATATATATATATATATATATATATATATAAATATATATATATATATATATATATATACGTGTGTGTGTGTGTATGTATACATACAAATATAAAGAGAGAGAGAGAGAGAGAGAGAGAGAGAGAGAGAGAGAGAGAGAGAGAGAGAGGGGGTTAATGGTTACTTTTTACCTTTTATTTATTAGTCTATATAACCGATGAATAAAGTAAATGTATATCCATATAATTCTAAATCCCTTTATCCATGGATACCGTAATGCAATCGAACAAATATTAATATTACTCGATATTTCAGAACGTTTCCTTCGTCCACAAATCGTTTAAAAACCCGAGTAAGCTTCGGTACACCTCACTATCACACTTGTATTCATATCACCTCAAGCTGTTTTTTCCAATCTTCAACCTCTTAATTGGCCAACATTGGTCTATCTCAAACTTCTGTCATCATTATCGTCTCCTCATACGCCTATGACGCAAAGGGCCTCGATTAGATTTCGCCAGTCGTCTCTATCGTGACATTTTAATTCAATACTTCTACATTCATCATCTCCTACTTCACGCTTCATAGTCCTGAGTCATGTAGGCCTGGGGCTTCCAACTCTTCTAGTGCCTTGTGGAGCCCAGTTAGGGGAGAGCGAAGAGCATGCCCAAACAATCTCCATCTACCCCTCACCATGATCTCATCCACATATGGCACTCGAGTAATCTCTCATAGTTTCATTTTTAATCCTGCCCTGCCATTCCACTCCCAATATTCTTCTGAGGGCTTTGTTCTCAAATCTACAAAAATCTGTTAGAAACTGTCTCATTGTCATACCATGACTTCTGAAAAATAAGTCTTCAAAATACTGATTCCATGTACCTTGGACAGATATATATCACCTTTTACAACTCCCATTGACTTGGTAAATCTGATTATCAATTTTTATGTATTAACTTCCTGTAGGACAAATTGTTCTACTTATATTACTTGCTTCCTTTATCTTTCTATCTATTCTTTGCTACATTATTCATTATCCTATTTAACTATTCGATGTTCCCATTCCTTCTCCCAATATCATATACCGCAAATACTCACAGCCGTTTTATTGATTTTTTATATTACTCTTTTATTCCATTTGCTTTGTCTTAATGACTAACCAATATTTAAATGATTTTTTCTTATACTGCTTGCCCCTCTCTCTCTATCAAATTCACAAACTGATTCCACAACCCTCATCTCCAACTTTCACTCCAACTGCGGAAAAACCAACTATACTTCTACAAATTTCTATTCTCACACATTACATTTATAAATTTGCTCATCAAATCTACTCTGCAGTAAATTGAAAGCTAAAAACTCTTCATTCATTGCTTTAGCTTTCAACAAGTAAATTTAAAGATAATCTCTTCTTTGGAAACTTTGTATTTTCTTCTAATAATACAGTTTCCAAACACATTTATACAAGACAGCAATATTAATTCCGCTTTGACTCCACGACCAATCCGCTTTATCTATCTGTTACCTACTTTTGTACTTACACCAACTAAGTCAATATCTCTTTCATATTCTTCTAAGCCGGTCAAGGATAGATTGAGACTTTCCCCATATTGTTTTTTTGTAAGTCGTTCTTTACCATTCATACTCAATATAACGATCGATAATAGATTGATAGATATATAGATAGAAGGATACATAGATAGATAGATAGATAGATGCGACATGAATACTCCAATGTATTTCAGTTCTTAAATAAAAACACGCATTAAGAGTCAGGAAATTCTGTAACGACCTCCATTACTATAGAAAGAACTTTTCTCGCTAGGGAATCACCAGAATAAGTAAAGAAATCATAAAAAATTTCAGTAGTAACAGACGCGATATACATCCAAAAAAGAAAGAAATGTACACAATATACTCTGTCGGGCAAATAAAAAAAATACAGCGAGAGGTCATGAAAAGGAAATAAAATAGCATAGAAATAAGGAAATAGCCAAACGAATAAAAGACTATAAAAGGCCGAGACAGAGGACTCAAACAGCCATAAATAAAATTGCAGGGAAGAGAATGCTCGAGAATATTACAGAGATAGCAAGAGTGGATATCAAAATGCAGAAATATCAGATAAGATAACAAATAATAAAATATATACACAAAAGTTATACTCAAAGAGCAATGTAAATTAAGTAAAACGCAAACACGTACACACATATATACAGAGAGAGAGAGAGAGAGAGAGAGAGAGAGAGAGAGAGAGAGAGAGAGAGAGAGAGAGAGAGAGAGACGACAACGACAAAGACAATTGAAACTATGGCAATTCAATAGCGCTCTCTCTCTCTCTCTCTCTCTCTCTCTCTCTCTCTCTCTCTCTCTCTCTCTCTCTCTCTCTCTCTCTCTCTAATGATCGTCACTTGCCTTGGCCTTCTGGTGTATGGAGATCGAAGACACTTTTCTATTATGAATCATCGAAGAGCTATGAAAGGTTTTTGTTCCCTCTACGACCTCGGATAATGAAGAGTCAGTTCGCTTAGGCAACTACAGTAGGAAGGAAAGACCTTACTTACATAAGGTAGTTTGAATATATAATACCCAATGTTGAATGATAGTATTATGTTTACGAAGGACATGATCATTTTAATTTTTATGCAGCGATATTCCTTCCAAATATTATTGATTGGACAATTCATCTCCTTTACGAATTTTTCATCTAGTGGTAGCCTACAGTATCTTCATGCCAGTTCTTAACAAGGATAAAACAGAGAATTGGCTGAAGGGTGAGTGTTTCAGGGCTTACCTTAAATAAAAAATTCCAGTTTGCTGCAAGCATCAAATGGTGTTAATAAAGCTTGAGAGAAAGGATAAATATTTATAGCATTTATTGTCCTTTTTAAATTTCAAAGACTAAAAGGAACATTATATACTTGTCTTCCTCCAGAATCTTTACAAAAGCCTGTCCATAATTTTCATCTTGGAAACTTTTTTATCGTAATGTGAACAAACATACTGTAAGTAATTCTTGCTTCTTTTCAATTGATTCCTTAGTTCATTACATTGCGTCCAGTGAGTCCTATAATGGTTCCGTGAAATGTCGTTTGTATTTCCCTGGAAAGTTTAAAATTACCCGATATAAAAAATAGTTTGATCTCATAAGGAACTAAAACAATATCTTAAACTTTTCTATGGTAATATATTTTTTTCTTTAATCACTAATGTCATAGGGTCTTCTCTGGCAACCGGTTTTACTTCGTCGCATTTAAGATACCGTATTATATTTCTCGCAAAGTTCTTCAGGCATTTGCCCACTTTCAGAATGTAATTTAATCACATGAGTTGC
>NC_090729.1:147607073-147612073 GCF_036898095.1 Palaemon carinicauda
CATGAACAGTTTAAATAAATGAAGAGAAAATTAGATAAAGATACAATACACGTGTAAACGAATAAACACTGCAATTCTACGAGTATAAATATTTATATTTTGGAAATTTTTAGGACATAATTTATGTCAGTAGACAAGGAAATAAAAAGGGGCTTGGCAGGAAGATAAAAATACAGGATGAACACAAGCGGTGTAAGCCGAGGATAATTTGTATAGAAAGTCATTTTTTTTAGAGGAGTTATGTTCTTAAGATGGCAGTAAAGTATAGAAGTGATAGCGATTGGTTTGGCGTAATACTGGTTCGAGATAAAAGTGTGTTTTATCTCATTAGATAACTCTCTTTTACTGATAGAATGATAAGAGAAGTCAGAGAAAGAACATACGATGAGGCTCATAGTTCAAGGTGCAGACTAATGATGAAGTTGGTGCGTCTGAAAGAGGGAGGAAGAGTTAAAAGAAATCACAAAAGAGGTTAGCTTATGAGGAAGAATTGGAAGCTAAAGATTGAACAATGAATTCTGGATGATCCGGTGGAGTAGAAATAGGCTATTCATAGAGCTTATATAAAATTGGTAGCTGTTGAATGGAGAAGAGTTCATTCACACACTAGGTGAAACAAGGAAAGTAGCTAGGCCTTTGTAGGTCTGGAAAAGATGATGAGTATCCATGGATTACAAATTCAAATGCACGAATGGAGTTTGGAGGCAAAGCTCCTTATGGAAGAGAAGTGTGAATACTAAATGCAAATACATGAACACTGTTATAAGTTGGTTAAACGAATAAATTATGTATTAGGGGTAGAGGAGAATGACTGATAGTGAGAAAATGGGGATGCATAAATATCGCAAATAGGAGTAATGCAATTCTGTGATTAAGCAATTTAGAAACCTGTGAAGGAAGAAGGATACAAAGAGTGGGATAAATGGATTGTAGGGAGTAATAGATTGGAAACAATACGGTTACAAGAAAGCGTAAGACTTCAAGCAAAATAGATGCAAACTTTTCAGTGTTTGTGGGGCACTCGACATGGAGTTCGTGGGACATCTTTTTAGGTATATATGAAGCAGATGAGGCTGACAAAGCTATAAATTCAGGGAGTGTTTATGTGTTAGAATTACTCATAGAATTATTCATGTATTCTCTACGGGGACAAAGAATAAGAAGCATATACACATCAAAAAGAGAGATGGATCTGTTTTAACAACAAAAGATGAAGAAAGACAACGTTGGATGGAACAGTTAAGTGAGGCCAAGAATAGGAGATATGAAGAGAATAATTTGATTGATATACCTGAAGCTGAAGAAGACTTGCTGTACCAATGAATCAAGTCAGTGTGTTTAAAGTCGAAGCTCAGTGTGTTTGAAGTCGACGCTATCATAAAAAACTCAAGAGATCGAAAGCCCCTATATACGATGGAATAACAGCCGAGATGATATTGGCCGAAAATTAAGTGACTCCCAGAATATTTACAAGCTTACGTTGTAGAATGTGGCATGAAGAGGCCAAACCTGATGAATGGGAGCTAGGAGTGTTGGTGAAAATGTCAAAAATGGAGATCTGACTGATTTCAATACTTATAGAAGCATCAGACTTAAGTCATTTGTCAAGGAAATGTATAGTATGCTCATTCTAAAGAGACTAGAGAGAAAAATTGATGAAAAGCTGAGAGATGAACAAGCAGGATTTAGGAAGGGTAGAAGTTGTACTGACCCAGTTTTAAATTTCCGACATGTACAGCAATTTGTTAAACATAGAAATCCACTTTTGATGGCAATTGTGGACAATGAAAAAGCCTTTGATAGTGTGCATCGACCAATTTATTGGAGAGTCCTGCATTATCATGGAATTCCTCTTAAATATGTAAATTTCATTAAGTATGTTCATGAGCATAGCAAATACAGAATCAATGTTAATGGAGACCGATCAAATGAATTTTCAGTGGACAGTGGCGTACTCCAAGGGAATATGCTGTCACCTATGTTGTTTACCCTCCTCATGGATTTTGTAATGCACAGAACAGTTGGGGATGGTGGAGAAGGAATGGACTGGATTGGTAACAGGAAATTAGCTGACCTGGAGTATGCTGAAGACGCTATCCATATTAGTAGAACACCACAGGATTTGCAATACTTGCTCACTAGAATGTATGAAATATCACATGAGGTTGAGCTGTATGCATATATATACATATATATATATATAAATATAATATATATATATATCTATATATAAATATATATATATATATATATATATATATACACACACACACACACACACATATATATATATATATATATATTATCATCATCATCATCAGCCGTAATTACTTCACTGCAAGAAAAATAGGTGTTTATGTGTTTGCTTTCCAATGACGTTTCATTACCATCTTTTCTTGAGATCCTTCATATGTGAAGATCATCAAGAATCTGAGCTCTTATGGATCACATGATCCGGGTAAATAGGATGTGTCTGTTTACAAAGTTATTGTGAATATGAGGATCTCAATACAACTCCAATTCTAGCTCTAATGAAGTTTTCAATTTGTCATTACATGGCTTGACATATATTACCTTCTCTTCCCGTGTTAACTTCTGCGATGATTACTTATTCACACGCATATCTGCATGCAAGCATATATACAATGTACAATATATATATATATATATATATATATATATATGTATATATATATATATGTCTTACTTATAACTGTAATCGAAGAGTTTAACATGTTTTTTCAAAAAGGCCCATAAAAGAAACACAGGAAATATTTATAAATCACACTATATTTCGGTCAATAAACATCGACCCTCTTCTGGATGTAAAGTAAAATTGAGCGTCTTCTTATTGTTGAGCCGCTCCGAGCGGCTCAACAATAAGAAGACGTACCTGGATGTAATTAAATTTGGCTAATCCTTCCAGCAATTATAACTATAGAACAATTGAACACACGCTTTTGCTTTCGTATATAAACCGTCACTCTCCACTGTATTTCTCATTTTTACTTTACATCCTGAAGAGGGTCGATATTTATTGACCGAAATACAGTGTGATTTATTCATATTTCCTGTGTTTCTTTTATGGGCCTTTTTGAAAAAGCATATATATATATATATATTTATATATATATATATATATATATATGTACATATATATATATATATATATATACATATATGTATATATACATAAAGAATATATATAAAGAGAGAGAGAGAGAGAGAGAGAGAGAGAGAGAGAGAGAGAGGAGTAATTCTCACTTTCTAAATATTCTCAATTAAACTATAGGACAATGAAATATAACACATATATTCTTTAGGAAGAGTCGAAAGGTGAATGATTGGTGGTTTTATTCGATAAAGAGTTAGATTCAACTACCTTGAGATTTACTTATCACCCTTATTGTGTTTTATCTCTTTCTGTCCCTCATCCAGAGGTATCCAGAGTATGTTCCTTCAAACTATCTTTTAACGCAGACACTGAGTGGCCTAATGGAAACGTCCTTGCATGGCGATCTAACAGACTGGGGCTCAAATCCCGCTCAAGCTTGATAAGACTCTTGTAGTACTTGCAATCTCACCATCTTTGTGAGCTAAAAAGGGGGGTTGGGGGTAGGGAGAGCCTATAGGTCTATCTACTGAGTCATCAGCAGCCATTGTCTGGCCCTCCCTGGTCCTAGCTTGGGGGAGAGGAGCCTTGGGTGCTGGTCATATGTATATATAGTAAATATCTAGGGCATTGTCCTGCTAGTTAGGGCATTGTCACAATTCCTTGCCTCTTCCATTCATGACAGCCTTTAAACGGAATTCCTTTAAAACCTATTACTAACAAGTCATCATTGACAATGTTCATAAACAAATACTTTCAATAACAATATTTTACAATTGATATGCAAAACATCATACACGTCCTTTAAGAAAATTGCGTATTATTTGTTTAGATATCTCTGTTTTTAGCTTGAAACTCACCTTGAAATCAAATGTAAATCAATAACCTTTCCTTGTTTTGGTTATTTTGGTGCCAATGGTGAATAACAAAAACGTAGAGTGTGTGTTTTCGTTCAGATATACCCCCTTCACGACATTTTACATATCCTTATATCTCTACGCTAATCTTTGCAAAACATCATAACATCTATCTGAGAGAGAGAGAGAGAGAGAGAGAGAGAGAGAGAGGAGAGAGAGAGAGAATTTGCAATAGTTCAGGTGACCCTCGTTAGCCCAGTGCAACCCTTCCCTAGTCGAGGTTTATGTATACTGAAGAAAAAGCATCTCCTACGTATATTGAGATATCTTCGGGGATGTGCAGTATAGGGAAAAAAAAATACAGGTAGGGGAGTAGATAGTGGATCGGGTAGGGGAGAGAGGACCCCTTGTATCAACAGCGCGAACGCATTGCCGCTTCCGCCCTATTTTTTGAAGTCTTAATCAAGACCAATGGGTTTTTTATGTCTCAGTCTACGATGTAATCTACAGCCGAGTGAAAAATAGAATTATACTCCCCACTCCCTCTCTCTCTCTCTCTCTCTCTCTCTCTCTCTCTCTCTCTCAACGCCTGAAAGAGGATCTGTTTTGCACATCCTTTCACAATTCTAGGGCCACCCACCAACCCCATCCACCCACCCACCCATCCACCTACCCCCTCTCTATTTAGTCAACACCTTCTATCATCCTGCTTCTGGTATCGGGCTCTCTTGGTCCTGTAAAGGGAAACACACCTCAATGTAATTTTCAGCAAAAGTGAAATGAATTTGTTAGTATACGTGGCGATCTTTGTATGAAAATGAAACTTCAATAATAGTGTTTTCGTTAAAATATATTTCTCTAACAGAACAAAACTGTATGATGTTTCAAATGGAAAATGTTCTGATTTTTTTAGATGTGAAAAAAATTCAAGTTATAATAAGGAAAACCAATGGAAATGTAATGTGGTGTTCTAACAACTACCTAAACCTGTTTCAAAATAAGCTAAGAGAAAACAATTCTAGAGGGATACT
>NC_090729.1:147619573-147622073 GCF_036898095.1 Palaemon carinicauda
GTGCAAAGGCACCTCATTAAAAAAAATTGAGTATAGTTGTAAATGTACACATTCCTTCCCATTGTGGACTTGAAGTCATAGAAGTACTCAATCTTTCTCGTTATATCTTCTTAACATGCAACATTTTTTCCCGATCAACACGACTGCATGTATCAAGCAATCTCTCTATGCCGTTACCTCTGTTCCATCCAGCAAAATGCATTACCTAGCCATTCGCAAGACCCAATAACTTTCTTAGCGGTAGTATCTCAACGGGTGGCAGATGCCTAAGCCAACCTTTTACTAATGTTGGTTTGCTAACTAACACTTTATATTGGTGAGGTAATCCAGAGTTATTGAATGGTAAGAACCTTGCATTACAACGTTTCCCTTCGTTTGACTACTTCTGCTCACGGTGGTTACATGAGTCATCCCGTAACACACTTGTACAGACTTTTAAAATACAACAGGGAAATCTTTTCCCTGATACTGTCTTCTACACGAAAGATATTTCTGAGCTTTAGCTAATGAATCTTTCAATATCTTTTATAAACTGAACCTTTCTTCTGTATCTTTTGTCATAATGGATCAATAACTTGCATTACTATTGAAAAAATCATGCTATGGAGATGCTCAAATCTAGGGCCTTTTTCTCTTCGCCATTCCAGTACTGATACTTATATTCAATCAATCAATTACACGGTCGGTTGTGTTCTTGCAATCTGGCAAAGTAACTTGCTCATGTCGCATCCCAAAATCATCTTCGAATGAAATCGCCCTATTAACCTGAAATTAAAATTCTGAAAATAATCTCTATACGGTAAATTAACCCATAATAAGGAAACATGAATAACCGCACAACCTAATGGACTGGCTTTACATTCTACTGTCAACTGGGTATTAGAAAATTTACCCAACTTTCCAATATAGAACCAATTTAACCCACCTCCTTATTGAACCCCTTGTCTGCCATGCACAAGAAAAGTCCCAATGAAAACTTTTGATATCATACAGGAGTTTGGTCATCTCAATCATTATCAATCTGTCAAACGTTTGTTCATTTTATATCAACGATTAACCTAAAATAGCGCTGTGATTCTATTGTTGCTTAGCAAACTGGAATAGCTGTGCTCTTCACAAATAGCATAGGTTTGTTAACTCACAAACATTTTTTCCTTTACCCTAAAACCTACTTTACTCCTTATCTACCACCCCATGTAACCTCCAACTTTATGAGCAATTTGAGAGTAACGAAACGCTTAAGTATCTCCAAGATACAGTTTCATAATATTTTGTAATTTCCCCCATGGTTCATGATTATGTAACTCAACCTCACACCTTTATATGTGTATATATATATATATATATATATATATATATATATATATATATATATATATATATATATAGATCAAGTAGTACAATTTGCTAAATATTCTACTATGATATTATTGACCCTTATTTGTTTGCCTGAAACATTACTACTACATTTGAAGTGCTTCTTACTCTGGTTGTTTCAGGTCAAAGTTAATGTTAATTATCTAATGAAAAGAACGTAATGCTACTATAGAAAAAAATAATGAATTAAATATACCAAAAATACATATAACTAATCAAGTTATACAACACTTCAAAATTATGAATTCAAAGTTCCTTTATAACGAAATTAGTTAGATTCCGGTCGCGAGAGAATAACTTGATTTATCTAATTGTAGCACCAGCATTGTGCTAGACGTGTTAGGCTTAATCATTAGGTTATTCACGTAACATTTGATAATAAAGATGATAGATATATTATGTCTTACAGAAACATTGAATATTATGCGTGAATTTCTACACATATGAAGAATGTACATCGACGAAAAATTTACCAAGGAAAAAAATCGAGATACGAATACAATCCTTGGTTTACTGACGCATTATCTTTTCACTTAATATCCAGAAAAAAAAAGGAAAAGGAAATTGAAGGAAAATTTAGGTCATCGTCTGAAAAACTGTTTGTTTACATTTATGTACAAAGGAATGAGAAAAAGCGAGTTTTCCTTCAACCTCGAAGTTTTGCATGTTTGTGTTTGTGCAGAGTTTAATCTGAGCAATAAAATGCAGAGTTGGATATTTGCACTACAATCTTGTGAGGAGAAAAGCTTCGCATTTTATTTTTCGCAAATATCTCTACGCTCAGCAAAACTTTTAATCCATTTTGAGTAGAGTATGTCCATGTGTCGATCTGTCTAACAACATGAAATTAAACAAAGCAAAGTTACATCTTTATAATACGTAGGAAAGGGGTAAAATTTTGTCATAAGCACAATTGATATTGAGAGCTGTTGCAATTCAAATCTTTAACTAGTGCAAGCCCGAATAAAATAACACAGTTTAATTAAATTATTATCATCAAAATGCCAAAAGAGCAAGAATGCCAGCAAGCTTATAACACAATTATAATCTATCCGTTTCGTGAAGGTCTCAAAAACAACCTGAGAAGGAAGAGAAAAAAAGGTTCGAAGTCCTCAAATAAATG
>NC_090729.1:147629573-147649573 GCF_036898095.1 Palaemon carinicauda
ATATATATATATATATATATAGTATATATACAATATATATACATATATATATATATATATATATATATATATATATATATATATACACACATACATATACACATATATATACACACATACATATACATATATATATATATATATATATATATATATATATATACATACACACACACACACACATATATATATATATATATATATATATTATGTGTGTAACAATATTTTTATAATCTTTTATTAGATTTCTGATTAACAACGATATACAAATATTTTGCTATAAGTTTAATAAGTATTATGCAGGCATATAACAAATCTAACCACAATTAATAAAATAAAAATTTATCACATTCTAATCATACATCACCTTTATTTCTCTAAACAAAAAAAAAAGCATTACCACTTTCACTCTGCAACGTTAAAGTGACCTCAATATATAAAATATTCTATTTGATCAAAATTGAGTGTGACGGCGAAAACGAGATTTGATGGGAAACCAAAATAAGAGAGAAAATGCGGCAAAAAGGCTCCTCGTCCTATCAGTGAAGGAGGCATTCTGCAACCTCTGTGGAAATGGTATAACTATTGATCCAATCTCTTCTTATCTTTTAGAAAAGTTTCTGAAGATCAATCTAAAATGATTGTGGATTTGCCTTATGCCTCTGATCAAAATTCCTGCTCTGTTTTCTTTCTCTTAACACCAATTTAGAGATAGAAAAATTCCCTAGAAATTTTCCATTTGCAACACAGGCTTTCAGTACAAAATTTTAACAAATTATGTCTTTTCTAATGAAAATAAAACGTAGCTTAGATATATAGGATTCGTGTTGATAATTTAATTGAGCGTCGCAGACTAGTAATGGGGTTCATTGTGTGAAGAGGAAATTTTGACTTATCTAGATGAGCACTTGAGAGAGAGAGAGAGAGAGAGAGAGAGAGAGAGAGAGAGAGAGAGAGAGAGAGATTAGAAAATTCGCCGAAATGGAGTTTTGACATTCCAACATCGTGAAACCTTTTGAAAGAGGTCTGTCCTAGAGTAAAATGGAATTGGCTAAAGAAACAAATAATAAGAATGCATGAAACCACAGACATCCAAAGAAGAGGCCTCCTTGGTTTAAAGGCCACTCATGAAATGCAGAGGCAAGGGACAGTGACAATGCAATAACTAGGTGGATAATTTCCTGGAGTCAAACCATATATACATATAATCAGCGCCCGAGGCCCTCTCTACCCAAGCTAAGACCAGGAGGAACAGGCAATGGCTGCTCATGACTCAGCAAGTAGACCTATAGGCTCCCTTAAACACCCAATCCTTAGCTTTCAAGGATGGTAAGGTTGCAGACACTGCAAGAAACGATCAAGCTTGAGCGAGACTCGATACCCATTCCGGCAATCGCAAGGCTGGGACGTTTCCAAGGGAAAATCTTCAGAAGGAGTGCTCGAGACAAAAATGGACACTGGAAGTTCGAGTACTTCCTAAAGAGAAACGCTGGACCAAATAACCCTCTAACCCTCATTAAAGATATACTGTACACATTCAATGTAATATAAGTGATGCCATAATTACTAGGGTCAGTAACTAACGGATCTCATCCGTATGGATTATGCCAACAAAAAGTTACATCCTTTTCTGGAGTAATTCTGCAGCATCTTATCATCAGCAAAAATGGCGAAGTGATAAAGGGGGAGATCAAAGGAGCAACAGGATGACCGGCTTCTTTTTTTATTTATTGGACACCACTACCTTTTACTAAATACATTCACACTCGCGTTTCAAAGGGATAATTTATGTATTTTTTTATCTTCAGGATTATATTACTGGCGCATAATAAACTCAATAATATGCAAGGAAAGAAACTAACTTCGTTTTATTTAGTTGTTATAGTCTTATAGAACCTCTAAGAAAATTAAGTCTTTTGTTTTCTTATAAAATTTATGAGTACCGTAAGTAAAATGAAAAATGAGAAATTGTATATTATCTCATGTTATGCAATTTATAGATATGTTCAAATAATTGTTGGGAATGGAATAATTAAATTTTCAGTTATCTCATATTTTGAAGAGGCCATTAAAATATAATTTAATAACATCCTTTACGTTTCAGCAATTTTCAGTTTTGTTAAAAGGATAAAAGATAGTATTTTCTCTCATTTCTACTCATGCTAAAATTTCATGGACTACTACACGTACATATTAAATATTTGTGAATATATCACTATTATCATTAGTAGTAGTAGTAGTAGTAGTAGTAGTAGTAGTAGTAGTAGTATCATCCTCATCATCATCATTATTATTATTATCATTATTATTATTAGTAGTAGTAGTAGTAGTAGTAGTAGTAGTAGTAGTGGAAGTATTATTATTATTATTATTAGTAGTAGTAGTAGTAGTAGTAGTAGTAGTAGTATCAGGAAATTTTATCAAAAATACTGTGGAATGATTTATGTTTATGTTAAACTGCTATACTCTAGTTACTTTACATACAAAGGGTAGTTAAATAATTTTAACTAAACAGATTTGACCAATATTGTGAAGCCTCCAGCTTAGAAAGCAAATACACTATAGTCAATTTCTTTTAGCGATGCAGATTTGCACCGACTCGCAGCAGTGCCCTTTTAGCTCAGAAAAGTTTCCTTATCGCTGATTGGTTGGACGAGATAATACTAACCAATCAGTGATCAGGAAACTTTTCCGAGCTAAAAGGGCACCGCTACGAGTCTGTGCACATCAGCCTCGATAAAAGAAATGGACTATAATTATATTGATTTCCAAATCCATTGGATTTACGTTCCAGGGTACTTTTTTCGAGTATTCAAATAAAAACAATGCATTATTTGCTGGTTACTTTTAAGGAGTTCCCCTTCTCTATGCTTTAATTAATGTCGATCATTTGTGCCACTATAAGTGGCTACTTGGTTATTTCAAATGCCACATTTTCTTGCTTTCTGCTGGGTAATAGTCAAAGTAGAAGTTGTAGTAGATTGCTTAAAATAAATTCTTGCCGTTACTCAAATTTAACTTGAATAAGTTAAGGAGGCCTCATAAAGTTTATATTCAGGTGCGCTACAGTATAGGTTCTTTATCACATTTACTCTTTAAATTTTTGTCTCAATATTAAGTTGCTTTTGAATTTTTTTCTATAAATCACTTACGAGGGTTATCTATTATTATTATTATTATTATTATTATTATTATTATTATTATTATTATTATTATTATCCAAGCTACAACCCTAGTTGGAAAAGCAAGATGCTATAAGCCCAGGGGCTCCAACAGGGAAAAATAGCCCAGTGAGGAAAGGAAATAAGGAAATAAATAAATGAAGAGAATAAATTAACAATAAATCATTCTAAAATAAGTAACAACGTCAAAACAGACATGTCATATATAAACTATTAACAACATCAAAAACAAATATCTCATAAATAAACTATAAAATGACTCATGTCCGCCTGGTCAACAAAAAAGCATTTGCTCCAACTTTGAACTTTTGAAGTTCTACTGATTCAACCACCCAATTAGGAAGATCATTCCACAACTTGGTCACAGCTGGAATAAAACTTCCAGAGTACTGGGTAGTATTGAGCCTCATGATGGAGAAGGCCTGGCTATTAGAATTAACTGCCTGCCTAGTATTACGAACAGGAAAGAATTTTTCAGGGAGATCTGAATGTAAGGGATGGTCAGAGTTATGAAAAATCTTATGCAACATGCATAATGAACTAATTGAACGACGGTGCCAAAGATTAATATCTAGATCAGGAATAAGAAATTTAATAGACCGTAAGTTTCTGTCCAACAAATTAAGATGAGAATCAGCAGCTGAACACCAGACAGGAGAACAATACTCAAAACAAGGTAGAATGAAAGAATTAAAACACTTCTTCAGAATAAATTGATCACCGAAAATCTTGAAAGACTTTCTCAATAAGCCTATTTTTCGTGCAATTGAAGAAGACACAGACCTTATATGTTTCTCAAAAGTAAATTTACTGTCGAGAATCACCCCTAAAATTTTGAAAGAGTCATACATATTTAAAGAAACATTATCAATACTGAGATCCCGATGTTGAGGAGCCACCGTCCTTGACCTACTTACAATCATACTTTGAGTTTTGTTAGGATTCAACTTCATACCCCATAATTTGCACCATGCACTAATTCTAGCTAAATCTCTATTAAGGGATTCACTAATCCTAGATCTACATTCAGGGGATGGAATTGGTGCAAAGAGAGTAGTATCATCTGCATATGCAACAAGCTTGTTTTCTAGGCTAAACCACATGTCATGTGTATATAGTATGAAAAGTAATGGGCCAAGAACACTACCCTGTGGAACACCGGATATCACATTCCTATAATCACTATGGTGCCCATCAACAACAACTCTTTGAGATCTATTACTTAAAAAATCAATAATAATGCTAAGAAACGACCCACCCACTCCCAACTGTTTCAGTTTGAAAACAAGGGCCTCATGATTAACACGGTCAAAGGCAGCACTAAAATCAAGGCCAATCATACGAACTTCACGACCAGAATCAAGGGATTTCTGTACAGCATTGGAGATTGTAAGAAGGGCATCACATGCTCCAAGGCCTTTACGAAAACCAAATTGCAAACTAAGGAGTAGATGATTACCTTCAGCAAACCTATTAAGACGTTTTGCCAGAAGACGTTCAAAAACTTTAGATAATATGGGAGTTATGGAAATTGGGCGGTAATCAGTGGGACTTGAGCTACCACAAACACATTTACATAGAGGAGTAACATTACCAATTCTCCAACTAGTGCTAAAAGCTCCTCTTCTTGCTAACTTGCGCAAAATAACAGATAACCTTGGAGCTAAGAAATCTTCTGTCTTTATAAAAAACAAAGGAAAAATACCATTTGGGTCTACACCTCCATAAGCATCAAGGTCCACCAACAGAGCTTTAATCTCACGAGATCGAAAAGCTAAACTAGTTAGTTTAGCCTCAGGAAAACAGGAATGAGGAAGTTCAAGTTTTTCATTACTCTGTTTACTGTCAAAAACATCAGCCAAAAGGGTTGCCTTTTCCTTTGGACACTGAGTGACAGAGCCATCTGGTTTAAGTAAATGAGGAACTGTTGCATCCACACCAAAGAGTGCAGATTTAAGGGTAGACCACCATTTATGTTCCTGAGTTGTACCAGAAAGTGTTTCTTTTATGGTTAAATTGTACTCCTTTTCAGTTGAGGCATAAACTCTCTGAGCAAAAGCTCGAAGCTGAGTATAGTTGTTCCAGGTCAAATCTGATCTGTTACCCTTCCAAAGTTGATAGGCCTCCTGCTTCTCCAAAAAAGCACGTCTACAATCATCATTGAACCATGGTTTGTCCTTCACTCGGTACCTTAGCACACGAGAAGGGATACGCCTATCAATTATGTTGACTAGATTCTCATTGAAAGGGACGACAGGATCTACACTATTATATAATTGTGACCAATTCAAGCACAAAAGATCAAGTAAAATCCCATTCCAGTCTGCTTGGGATTTCATATAAATTTTACAAGAATATGATATATCAGGGACAGGCTGCTCAGTCTTCACTAATAATGAAATCAATATTATATATATATATATTATATATATATATATATATATATATATATATATATACATATATACATATATATATATATATATATATATATATATACATATATATGTGTGTGTGTGTTTCCATATAATTGTATCCTTCACTGTCGATACTAGTTATACAAGCTTTTTAATAACAATAATAATGATAATAATAGCATGTCAATCATATAGCTAAAGAGAAACGAAAATTCAACCAGTGCCCTTTAATTTTGTTAAACTCAACATTTAGCATTACAGTTCAGAGGTCCACATCACGTCTCTTGCTCCCTGTTTTCATAGCTTCATCATAACTACCTACCTGTTTAAGAGTATAACATGTTTATTTGTTTTAAGATAAGTGCTGTTCTTTTCTGAAGGTTTTGTGTTATACTGAAACATGACAGTTTAATAGTGCATCATCTTTCTTTCGGGAGTTTGGTGGAAATTCAGTACATCAAAATTGATAACAGAGCTTGGAAAATAGAGACGAAATATACAGGTTATATTATGCCAGCCGAGGATTCCCTAAAGCAGTGTCCCAGAGGAAGTATTATTCATAAACCCTAATTTCCACTGTGGAAGCTACGAAATGTGGAATACAACATGGCAATTCGTACTTCAAAGGAAATATATAAGTCAAACATCACCACTGCTGCCTCTGAGTTACGACAGTAGAAGGGAAAAAGGAAAGGATGAGATAAATAAGAATTCCCACGAGAAGGAAGTACAGGAAGAATAGAGGAAATTAGAGACGGAATGAGCAAGTGTACGGGAATGGAAGATAAGGGGGGGAAGGGGTGACTGATAACTTTGCGAGCTTAATTTCCTCCAAGGAATCTTGATCCACAGCCTCCAGAGATCCTGTTGCTGGCCGAAGGATGGTGATCCAAGCCTCCCAGTATCGTACCGAGGAAGGCGTAAATGTCCAGGAAATGAAAACCGTGACACGAAAATAATAATGGATGTAAAGAGATGGAAATCGAGTGAAATATAGTTGTGTCCTGAGAATCTGACCGCCACGGTACAGTGGTTTATTTGTTCTTCTCTTTCAAACGTTGAATTTTATGTAGCCTAAAGAATCCTGCTCATCAATTAATCAAAATATAAATGTTGTTTACGATATTCCAATTAAAAAATCAATGAAAGCTTACACAGAATCCTTGAAGTAGGACGGTATTCAATATAGGGTAATCTTCTTTGTAATTGCCTTGAAAATGATAATTTCCAAAGACGGAAATTAAACTCTAAACAATACCATAACTATTCTAATTCAAGGGTGAAAACAAACAAAAATTATCGACACGAAAAAATATATCAGTTTGTAATAATGGTTATCAGATTTTTCCTTTCTTTATTGGGCTATTTTTTCCCGTTGGAGACCTTGGGCTAATTGCATCCTCCTTTTCCAACTATGATTGTAGTTTACCTAATAATAATAATAATAATAATAATAATAATAATAATAATAATAATAATAATAATAATAATAATAATAATAATAACAATAATTATAATAATAATAATAATAAAAATAATAATAATAATAATAATGATAGTTTTGTGCACAGTAGAGATTTCGTTCCACTAAAATTAACTGTTGGTGAAGTTTTAGGAATATGGTAGCTATTAGGACGAAGATTTGAGAGAAAATCTCAGCCCAGATTGAATAAGCCTAAAATAAGCATTTCTCAAGATGGACTCCTGTCACGAGAATCTCTGTCAATGACAGCCAGCGAAGCATTATGCCACAAGGAACTTGTCATCTGGTCATGCAATCATATATCCGAGGGGGAAATCGTATGAATGTCCAGAAAAAAAAGAATCCCATATTTCCTTATTTTCATATCCAATATCTTTTCTGAAGGAGCTAGGTGAAAATCCCTATCTTTGAAATATTTTATTTAAATTGTTCTTTACTTCTTGTGTAGTTTATCTATTTAATTATTTCCTTTCCTCACTGGGCTATTTTTCTATGTTGGAGTACTTGGGGCTTATAGCACCCTGTTTTTCCTATTATGGTTGTAATAATAATAATAATAATAATAATAATAATAATAATAATAATAATAATAATAAAATCCAATGCTCTCCAATATCATCAGTACATAAAATTATATAACTAAATGATTGATTAATAGACAATAGACTAATAAAAATTAATGACTGCGGAGCGAAAAAAAACTATCTATAATAAAAACTTATTTAAGTAACAACGTCACTACCGTCGGTATAAAAAAATATTTCATGTGGATAATGGAATCAAAGCGTACAAAAATGTGTTGATTGGTTATGTCAGTCTTCGTTAGTTCCATAAAGAATAAATCAACAATAAATGGCTTAACGTTTTATTGATCATTAATTCAGAAGCGGTAGAAACCATTATTTACCCTGTCGTTATATTATGGAATAAGACATTTCTTTTTGTCTTGTTTGTTGTCGCAAGTTAGAAAGGGCGCTCAAGAACGCGTCAAGTAAGATAATAAGGAGGTAAAACAAAGGAAGCAGTCGCTGCGTTAAAAAAAAAAGGAACATGCAATTAAAAACCCATAAAAACACAATGAGCGCACAAATTAGCGAAAAAAAGGACTTCATTATTTCTTTCTGAATACAAAAACAATATGGCCGAGGGGAAAATGGGACTATTTTGGAGACACAGAACGCACCTCATTAGGAGTAGAAAATAATGCAAATTATCCATTTGATATTTCAAGGAGCAAACTATTGTTATGCTACAAAAAATATTGAACATTCAGGGAAACACAAGATATGGATTTACCACCGGTCTAGTCTTATTAAGATAAGACAGCTTAGAGAGGATGTTCTTATTTAGTCAATATATCTTGCTTTATTTTTTCGTTCTTTATTTTACACCTTAAAACTAAGTAATCCTGTGATTTCAAAAAGTTTTATATATAGATGAATAAGAGAGAGAGAGAGAGAGAGAGATTTCCTTTTTAATTCTCACCGTGTCTATGAGAGAGAGAGAGAGAGAGAGAGAGAGAGAGAGAGAGAGAGAAATCTGTTTTCATTCTCAGTGTCTATGAGAGAGAAAGAGAGAGATTCCCGTTTTAAAACATACTGTGTCCATCACGGAGAGAGAGAGAGAGAGAGAGAGAGAGAGAGAGAGATTGATTTCCGTTTCCAATCAATCGTCATCAGAGATCTGGTACAAATAGATCCAAACGAAATCAGATTCGTTTGACTTTCTGGTCAAATAGAGGTTCGGAAAGCGTGAAAAGGGTTTGATGTTTTAGATTGACCTCTTGCCCTCTTTTCTGTCGATGGTTGAGGTCAACCTTTTGTTTATCAAACATTTCAACCTTTACTTTGAGGAGATTACTCTTTGAGTTCGGTTTTAAATGTGTGGTAAATGCAACCTGGTTTGTTGCTACGTAATATATAATCTAAAGAGGTAATCAGTAGAGAGCACACCGGAGCTACGGCAGCTTATTTCTCGAGGTTAGCGTTAATTTGGTTGACCTTGACCTTGATATTTGACCCAGGACTTTCAAAATTGAATCACTTCCACGTCTCAACATAAAAATTAATCCTTGATTGTTTCACTACTCTATGAGTAAAATTGTGGCCAGGAAGTTTTCACAAACAAACAAACAAACGAACAAACAGCTGGCGAAAACATGACCTCCTCTCCAACTTTTCATGATAATGAGATGAAATGATACAGCTGGTATGTTTTTTTATGTATGAACAAAAATAATCCAATAAGTATTTCAGAAATGAATGAAAGTCAAAAAGTTGTAAAAAGCCCTAAAATGATGAAATAAAGGATTTACGGACGAATATTAATTTTCTACTCAGAAAAGAAGATAAAATTTATTTATATATAAAAAAAGAAAAAAAGTGTTCAATAGAAGAAAAATCCTTTTTAAACAAAATAAATGTACACCCAAAGCTCAGAGAAATTAATACCGCACATAAAACTGGCGGGAGAGAATTGGTGGATACCCGCAGGGACAACCATTATATTCGGTGCGAAATTAATGATACGTGAAAGTACCAATCCGTTGTGGAGATGTATCTGAGGGCGGTGAAATGCAAATGTATGACGAGAGATTTTTCTGCAATACCTCACACGATTAACTCCTGCGGAATCGTGCATGTCCTACCATTAGTGCATACAAAGTGACGCAGGTACGCGCATACTGTCATAAACACACACACATACACACTACATAATATATATATATATATATATATATATACATATATATATATATATTCACACACACACGCATATATACATATATAATCATCTTCATCATAACCTGGTACGCCTATTGACGCAAAGAGCCTCAGTTAAATTTCACTAGACGTCTGTATCTCGAGCTTTTAAATCAATACCTCTGCATTCATCATATATATATATATATATATATATATTTATATATTATATATATATATATGTATATATATATATGTGTATATATATATATATATGTGTATATATATATATATATATATATATGTTGTAAATATATCATTATCTCTGACAAACTTTTATTTGGGAAAGAAAGCTATTCCCTCAACAAAGAAATATAACACGAAACAGGGAGACATATAATTTCATGATATAAAGATATAAAATAATCTACCTTATATCTATCAACAATAGGCCATACAAAAATTAATATTGAATAATAGACTCTAATATCCAATTATCATTATATACGCTAACGAAATACAGGAAAAAAATATATTCCATAACACTGATCTAATCCAAGATCAATTTATAGAAAAAAATGGAGGTTAATGGAAGGAGCGAATATATATAATAGTATGTGGCTTAATAACTATTAAGGCTTCTGCCAGTAATGACGAAATAGCTTTAACCTTTCGATAGAGAACAAGGGAGTAGGTTTTTGAAATAACCTTGTTTTCTTATACGTTAAAAGAATCTTTCTGAGGGAGGCTGTCCAATAGTAGCTAGGTCTCTTGTAATAAATTTGACTATGCAGAATATCTTAAGCTAATGGGATTTTCTTTTATAATAGTTCCGTTTCCACATCAGGGTTATCCTTCTTCTCTCCTCCGTGAGAAGACTGGATTAAGAAAACTACACTGTCAACAACTCTGCTTTCTCATTACCCATTCTGTCAGAAAGTTTCCCTCTGTTTCTTCAACAGGAGCTTCTTCAAAAGTTTGTCAATTAATGTGAATGGAATGTATTTCCTTCCTGTTTACCATAAGAGGGCCAGATCTGGCTTTGGTATTATGAATGCAGTTGGGCAGCTATGAAAATTGCAAGTTTTGCCCACTCGAGTTGCATTCTTTCGCCCATTTCTAATACTAATTCCTCTACATCACTCGATTCCATAGATCGTTTTATAACCAGGCAGACAAAGAATGGTTTTACTTTATTGGCAAAAGGTTTCAAAATAAAATGCTCACATCCTCAACCTAAACATGAGTTGTAAGTAATCTTCGGTATACACTACAGCGAATTTCCGAGTGTGACCATTACGTCTTGAACGAGGGTAATTTGAACAAAATATAACTGTGGTGTTGGAGAATTAGAAAATTCTGCAGAGCAGCTATTAAATCAATTGCTAATAGGGCACCGTAAAACCACATTCTATAACACTTTAAAACAAAATATTCCTTCACAAATTATACGTAAATATCTATTGTAAGAAGGATTATTTTGCCAAAAGCTAGTCATCGTATTTATAATAATAATAATAATAATAATAATAATAATAATAATAATAATAATAATAATAACACATTTGATACATTTGTATTTCAACACTCATTTAACGCTTCAGAGAAAATTTCAATTGGAACTTCGGCATAGAATTTAGGAATTGTGTATTTTGTCCCTTGCCTTCTTCCCCTTCCATTTTGTTTCCCTTATCCTTCCCTACCGCCATCAGGGAGATTTCATGGATTGTTGTTACCAATAGGATTCAGGACCTCAATATTTTACCCATTACCTAAACATAACTTCGTAGTCTCTGTTATTTTGGTTGTGTGTCTACGTTGGCGATTGCTGAATTGCTACAATTGACAATCTCTCTCTCTCTCTCTCTCTCTCTCTCTCTCTCTCTCTCTCCTACGGAGGCTCAAGATTTAAATGTCACTCATGACTGGCAGAGGTAACAGACAGTGACATTACATTATTAAGCAGGACAATGCCCTAGAAACTGACCATATATACATATGATCAGCGCCCAAGCCCACCTCTCCACCAAAGGTACGACCAAGGAGGGCCAGGTAATGGCTGCTGATGTCTCAGTAGATAGACCTCCAGGCTCCTCCAAACCACCCTTATCCTTAGCTCACAAGGATGATGAGGTTGCATCGACCAAAGGAACAAACGAGTTTGAGCGGGACTCGAACCCCAGTCTGGCGTTCACCAGTCAAGTACGTTACCACATCGGTCACCACAACCCTAAAACTTTAGGTTTATCTCTCTCTCTCTCTCTCTCTCTCTCTCTCTCTCTCATGTTTTACGACATATTTTTTTCGTTTTATGCTCATTTTTAAATCTTTTGCGGATCTTCGTAAGGAATCATGTGGGAAATAGAATCATGCAGGCTACCCTTGAAAGTTACCGGTTGCGAAATGCTCAAAAGTTATTACAGCTTTTTAAGCGCGGGTGATGCACCTTACAAAATTATCATTAATATATATATATATATATATATATATACACACACATACATGCATATATATATTAAAATATATATATATATATATATATATATATTTATATATATATACACATGTATATATATACATGCATAAATTCCAATTAAGTTGAGAGAGTATGCAAGTAATCTTCAGTGAATGGCAATGAAGATATATAATTTATAAATTATTCATAATAATTACAAAACAGCATCGTCGCAGACAAGGAGTCAACTAGTGATAGCCCAGGATTAGTGTTACGAAGTCTTTATAAAACCAGGATGCTGTGTACCCTTGCATTTCCATAAACGAACCTTCACAGTAGTGAGAAAGCTTCTAAACAAGAGCCCGTGGATTTTCACGGGTAACCAATAGTCCTATTCCAACATAATATTTAGGCCTATTTAAATGTTTAGAAAATGCTTCCAATATATTGATGTAGGGTTCAGAAGGAAGCAAGCAATAATATGCAATAATTTCGTCATTCTATTCCTTTCAAATACCTACATTAAATGAAGAAGAGTAGTTCAGTAAATCAACAATATTACGTGATAAAATATTCATTCTAACACAATACGATACCAGGCAGCACAATTATATATTATATAATAAAAAATAAATCTCTTAAAGAGAGAGAGAGAGAGAGAGAGAGAGAGAGAGAGAGAGAGAGAGAATTTTAATTAAAACGCAGACTGACATGCAGAAATTCAGGGTTCTTGAAGATCAGTTTGCTCACGAATGAAAAAGAAAAAACGATGTTTTATTTACAAGGATGTTGAAGGACTTCACAAATTAAGAATATGTGAAAATAACAAAACAACTTTAAACATTAATAACAAAATATAGAAAACAAATAGAATGTAAATAATATACAAGGACATAACGTTTGCACAAAACACTTTTTTAACAAATGATTAAAACCAAAACTTGAATGCATTCAATATATCCCATTTCTTTCTGAGAAAACGTGTGTTCAAGAAGACTTATCCTCTCTCTCTCTCTTCTCTCTCTCTCTCTCTCTCTCTCTCTCTGAAATGGTATGCATTCAAAGGAAAAGAACTTATGATAGATATCGGGACACGTTCACTTCGAAGGGATTTTAAAACTCCAACTAAAGTAAAAAACCTCTCATATAAAAACAGCAGAACAAATATATAGTATTTCAAATAACTTAAGATATTTTACGTCAACATGTATTCATTTTACAGCATTGTATTAATACGCAAAAGATTGACGATGGTAGAGCAACGCATCATTACGGGATAGGGGTAAAAACTCAAGGGTCAAGATTTCTTGAACAATGAATTTGCGTGGAAATAAGGACTTTTGAATTAATTAATCGATCACTTAAAAATACAACTACAGCGTTGTTATGAGAAAATGAGGTATATTAAGAATAATAAGCACGCTTTTGAATACATGCACTATATGATTCACACAGATTCCCTTTCTCCTATGTTGCTATCATAAGTCACTGGGGGGAGAGAGGAGAGAGAGAGGAGAGAGAGAGAGAGAGAGAGAGAGATGAATGTTCGATTAATAGATGGCAGTTGGAATAGTCTCATGTCACTTGAAATCAAACGAAACAAGACATTTCTTTTAATAACGATGACTGTATTTATTCTTTTAAAATACCCCGAAGAAATAAATACACCCTTATAAATAAATGAAATAGATATGCTCATCCCAAAATCTGAAATCAAACAAAAATAATTCATTTTTATGGCAATGAAGGACTTATTTCGCAAAAACGTCTGATATGACATTTTATACGGGATCTAAAATGCGACGATTTCATTTTTCAAACAACATCAATCCTTTTTCAATGATTCCTATTTCAAAAACAGAAAGTAAAAAGTATTAAGAAATGTTTCTATTTTTCCAACTTTTCTACGGAAACGAAAAGAGAAAGGACATTTTCCAATACCCGAAGTTGTAGGTCTGCAATTTTCTAAACTTTAATTTTCCAGAGACTATTTTTCGGACAAAGAACATAAAAACACATTCTTTACCGCCTCCAAAATAGCTCTATTTTTTGTTTCATATTCTATGAACTAGCTGAACATGATTTTAGCAAATCGCAATGAAAAAAGTATTGAACAAATTAATTCAGAAACTCAAATTACCTTTAAATTAAAGCATAGGTAAAATTCTCATAAAATGGACCCAACCAGCAATTGAAGAAAAAAGAAATTCGGAAATAAACCAGAAAACTTAAGCTATTAGCCTCAAGTTTCGGTGACTCGAGAGATGTCGCCACAAGACAAATAGTGGATGAAAGGAGAGAGAGAGAGAGAGAGAGAGAGAGAGAGAGAGAGAGAGAGAGAGAGAGAGAGAGAGAGAGAGAGAGAGAGAATCCTTTTGAAGTCGAAACGATATCTTCCAGGATAAAACAAGATCCTTTGAAATAACCTACTTCTGATGATGATCGCTGTTTGGGAAGATTTTCTCGAGAGTTCAGCCTAAGCCTCACTGATATCACATGTGTGTTTAGGTTTCACGTCTTTAAGAAACATAAAAAAAAAAAAAATCTTGAGTAAATGAGGATACCATCACGTTCTGACGGTGGCCATGAATACTGAAAACATTCATCATACTAAGAAATGAACAAAAGGGGTTTTGTCTGTTAACACATTCCCATCATTTGTTCAACATAATAAGGATTTCTATTTAAAGTGTAACTTTCGAAAATATCTCATAACCAAAACGACAAATGGTATAAACCCCATTTTCGATAAGTAACACTAAATCAATGGACAAAGTGATACATTGGATTTCTGTTTGTTCGTTTGCGGATAAACTATATCTACTGGAGTATGAGGAGTATGAGGGACGCTAATTGCTGTTCTAACCAAGATTACCAAAGGAGCAAACAATTCCTGACCCATATTTTTGTTTTCGAGGTCGAAAAACATATCTGAACAGGAAGTTCCGATCGTCGGGTTCATTAATTAAATAAATGGATGCGTTCAGTCATAAAAAACTTAGGAATTTCCTTATCATCTCATTAGTTATGATACTCGAACAATAGTTCTAATGTAACTTCATTATACTAGGCTACACTTGAGAGAGAGAGAGAGAGAGAGAGAGAGAGAGAGAGAGAGAGAGAGAGAGAGACTTGAATGTTTTATTAATTTATGACAGACGGAATATTCTCCTGTCACTTGACTTCAAACGAAATAGCTCCAGGTACACGTATTGCAATTATATTTCTAAGTGCAGGTAACACTTCCCTTAACCAATACTTGCAAATTGCGAAGTTTAGGAAACATATAAATGACAGATAAGACAAAATAATTATAGAATAGGTCTACAAATATTTGAAAAACGCTGTATTATCACGCACAACACAAGAGAAAACATGCAATCGGAATGCAATGAACGAAGGATTAAAGAAAAAAGGGCTCAAAACGGACAAGATAAACACATGAGAAAATACAATAATCAGACAACAGGCAGAACGGAGGATTATTAAGACCAGCATGAAGTAAAATATTCGGCATAAATAAATCGGTAAATCATACACTCTGGACATTTGTATAAACATAGCTATTGGCGGGAACAAAGAAGAGAGAGAGACACACACATACACGCATAACATATAAATACAACTTTATCTGAGAACCAATACATTTACCACCAAATAGTAAGAGGATTGTGTTCCTTAATACCAGCTCTGCACGCAAGGACATTGCCACAGGAAACATCCAATGATCTGTTTTTGTATTTTTCTTTTTATGTATTTGGGTTTCAACAAAATTGCTATTTTCGTTTTGGTTAACCATTCCTTTCATGACCATTGAAATCAATTGACAGAGAGAGAGAGAGAGAGAGAGAGAGAGAGAGAGAGAGAGAGAGAGAGAGAGAGAGATGTATAAAACTGAGTCATTTTGTTTTGCCTGCCTCATTTACATATTCACAGATGAAGGGGAAATAGTAACAGAAAGGTTACAACAGAAATGTAGATTTAAAAGCAATGAAAACCGAATTAAGAGCCAACCATAAATATCCCATTATAAGATTGGTATTGTTCATGTAACCATCATTCAGTCATTCGAATCTGTTTTTTATATCTAATATAACCAAACAAACAAATAAATTGTTTTGTTCCGGTATCGAGTGTGGCACTACATCATCGCTGTGACCTTCATGTGTAATCATTCCTATGACGATTCAAATCCTCAATAATCCATGGCAATTTCACATAAAAAAAGAACATATTTATGGAAACTATTAAAAACTGATACGCAATGGGGCAATTGTTTATAATGAGTATATAACACTTGTAATAATATGTATCCCAATATCATTATGTAAAATTAGTTCCCGTTAATCATGCAAACTGCTAATGAGAGGTAGATAGAGGGGTGGTGGGGTGCGGGAGGTGAAGTGTGGTAGGGTGCTGAACTCTAGTCAACCTCAGATCTAAATTAGCCTTATCATGGATATGACCCAAGCTTAAAGGGGAGGACACAGTAACGGAATGGCAGCAACTCCGGGTCCGATTAATATTAAACCTCATGCATCTTCTAAAGCGAAATGTGGGTGGACGCGTAAGGAATACAGATGAGCTAAAGCAAACTGCAACTTTAGTCTCAGCCCGACGCACGGGGAAGCAAGATAGTAAACAAATCCCGAACCTTGCACATACCATCACCATTTTTTTTTCACCACCCTTGAAGTGACTAAGAGCGACATCTCTGTTCAAGAAGCAAGGCCTGTTTACTCGGACGGGTCTGGCTGACAAGCAGTGAGGTCTAAAAATCTCAAATTCAGTACTGAACAAAGCCTGATCCTTTGAAGTTGCAATAGTCTTTCTACATTATAGAAAAGAACCGTCTATATAACTGGGTAAATCTATCAATTTTATACGTACATATTATATATATATATATATATATATATATATATATATATATTCAAATAAGCCATATATATTGTTGATACATTAATGTCTGGATTCTCTTAACGACCTCGGGATCAGAGCCCCAGGCGAAATCACACAAAGACAAGAGCTTGTGTCCGGCCGGGAATCGAACCCTGGTCGGCAAGCTTGTATAGACAGTGACTAAACCAAGTAACAAACTACCAATTAGCTACGATGGTGAAGATGGGTTGATTTCAATTCTAAGTACAAAACACCTGAATTCGACAGGTATAAGTACAGTAGAATTGTCATTGACTTTTATCTTTCTTCGTGGCCAAGTGGTTTAGTCACTGTCTATACAAGCTTGCCGACCAGGGTTCGATTCCCGGCCGGACACAAGCTCTTGTCTTTGTGTGATTTCGCCTGGGGCTCTGATCCCGAGGTCGTTAAGAGAATCCAGACATTAATGTATCAACAATATATATGGCTTATTTGAATATGAAAAACACGTCTAAATGTGCAAAATTTATCATTAATTGAATGCCAAGTAACAAACTACCAATTAGCTACGATGGTGAAGATGGGTTGATTTCAATTCTAAGTACAAAACACCTGAATTCGACATGTATAAGTACAGTAGAATTGTCATTGACTTTTATCTTTCTTCGTGGCCAAGTGGTTTAGTCACTGTCTATACAAGCTTGCCGACCAGGGTTCGATTCCCGGCCGGACACAAGCTCTTGTCTTTGTGTGATTTCGCCTGGGGCTCTGATCCCGAGGTCGTTAAGAGAATCCAGACATTAATGTATCAACAATATATATGGCTTATTTGAATATGAAAAACACGTCTAAATGTGCAAAATTTATCATTAATTGAATGCCAAGTAACAAACTACCAATTAGCTACGATGGTGAAGATGGGTTGATTTCAATTCTAAGTACAAAACACCTGAATTCGACAGGTATAAGTACAGTAGAATTGTCATTGACTTTTATCTTTCTTCGTGGCCAAGTGGTTTAGTCACTGTCTATACAAGCTTGCCGACCAGGGTTCGATTCCCGGCCGGACACAAGCTCTTGTCTTTGTGTGATTTCGCCTGGGGCTCTGATCCTGAGGTCGTTAAGAGAATCCAGACATTAATGTATCAACAATATATATGGCTTATTTGAATATGAAAAACACGTCTAAATGTGCAAAATTTATCATATATATATATATATATATATATATATATATATATATATATATGTGTGTGTGTGTGTGTATATATACACATATATGTTTATATAATACACTGTAGGTGAGTGTGTGCACGCGTGCGTGGCTCACAATCAAGTCTACTGCGCAAATTCTTCAGAAGGGATCTGTTTCATGCGGTCTGTCACGTCGGCCGAGAGAGAGAGATTGAGTGAGAGGCAGAAAAAAGAAAAAAAAGGAGAAAGGTGAGGTTCACGGCAGGTAAGAGGTTGGGTCAAGTCTCAAGTGAGAGAGAGAGAGAGAGAGAGAGAGAGAGAGAGAGAGAGAGAGAGAGAGAGAGAGAGAACTTCACTCATGACTGAGAGTGCGAGGGGACAGAGACCAGACCTACACTGTAGCCCTCCCAAGACGACCACACAGGACCCCGGTTGTACGAGGAAGAGCCCATTTCCTAATGTTTAAGAAGTTTTATGACATCAAGCACTGAATGTTAAGCAGGGGGGAGAAGCAAGGTTTACTTGTTATACATTAAAAGTGGTTAAACATTTGTCGACCAAAAGAAGGGAGAGAAAGCGATGCCTTATTTCACATATGTATTTCATTGGTAAGAAATCATGATTTCCAATATCAAATACAAGGCAAAGGCTTAATGGAAACTTAATTTCTTTTCAAAGTCATCCAAGATTAATGTCCACAATAAGTTTTATAATCATGGTTACTATATAAAGAACGCACGAGCATGGTCCTATATTGCCAAACAACTTATTAGTTCTATATTAAACTCTAAAAATAACAGTTGGAAGATGAGAGAATCAATCTTGCAAAGTTAAGCTAGAAACACGAAAAAGTCAAAGGGTTTCTTTTCATAGACCCTGGCATGTCAGAAGATTCGCTGAAATCTGATAGCAGAAATAAATAATAACGAGTTTCTACTTTTAAGGACGATTTAATAAAAATGATCTTATAAAAATGGTCTTGAAAAAGAAAACCCAACAACTATCATGATAATTATTTTTCGAGTTAATACTAAGTATTCATTATGAATAACCAAATGGACAAAACTAGGTCTACAGTCAGAAAAATTGCATATTGAAAAATTTTATTATAAGGGAATATGGCTAGATAAACAAAAACATTATATATCTAACAACGAAATCTTGATTAGCACCTAGACTGGCATGAAGTGTTTCAAGCTGAATAGAGTAGACAACATTGACCAATGAAAACCTATTACGAAAACTGACTGGCTTTAGAGAATTCTGTGCCAAATCCAACGTTCCACTTATATTTAGGTTCTTTAAACGTTTCCAGATGAGCGAATTGCTATAGAAAGAATGAAAACAGACAAACATATATGTTTGCATATTAAACAAAGATATAAAACTATTGAGAACAATATCACGAGAAGCTATCTTTCAACCGAATCGGTTAATTAACTGTCAGTAATTAGTGGCATCATTAAATCCTCTAATAAAGCCTATTCCATCTTCAGTTGTTATGTTATGCTTCCGGTTTCCGTCTGACCTCCTGACCCGATAATGATTGAATTAATTTGTTATTGCATGAGGAAAGAGGGTACAGTTGAAATTATTTTTGGTAAAATTACAGTTTCACCTATGTATCCGATGCAATATATATTCTTTTTCAAGCTTAAATAGTGTGTTTTCAACGAATTTTACAGT
>NC_090729.1:147654573-147663577 GCF_036898095.1 Palaemon carinicauda
GTAGATTTGAGAACAAACCCCTCAGAAGAATATTGGGAGTTAAATGGCAGGACAGGATTAGAAATGAAACTATAAGAGAAATTACTCGAGTACCATATGTGGATGAAATCCTGGTGAGGAGTAGATGGAGATGGTTTGAGCATGCTCTTAGCACTCCCCAAGAGAGATTAGTTCACCAAACTCTCAATTGGGCAGCACAAGGCACTAAAAGAGTTAGAAGCACCAAGTATACATAGCTGAGGACTATAAAACATGAAATAAGAGATGATGAATTGAGAAGTATTAATTTAAAAGCTTAAGATAGAGACAACAGGCAAAATCTAACCGAGGCCCTTTGGGTTAATATTCGTGGGAAGAAGATGATATATACATACATACATACATACATACATACATACATACACACACACACACGCACACACACACACATATATATATATATATATATATATATATATATATATATATATATGTGTGTGTGTGTGTGTGTGTGTGTGTGTGTGACCCATATCAGTTTGGGTTTTGACTTAGTCGAATCATATTAAAATATCAGGTAAAATCTTAAAAACTCATAAATCAACCTGTTAAAATTCGTATAATTTTCTTTAAACTAACCATTTTATAAAAAATGTCACGCAAGTGTTCAATGACCTGATTGATACTCTGTAGTTATAAGCAGGAATAGGTTTTCCCTTTTTGGTTAAATAAAAAAATGATCTATAATAACATGCCATGAAACAATCGGCTATGTTGCACTTCAAGGGTATCTTTTCCAATTCGCTAATCAATGTAAACTTTGGTCATATCAGGGATAAGTTATGTTCAACATGAATCCTGATAAGATTACGATATATATATATATATTTATATATATATATATATATTATATATATATATATATATAGATAGATAGATAGATAGATAGATAGATAGATATTTATATATATCAAACCTCGTGTTTCCAGGGGGTCTAACAGCTGGGGTCACATCTCCACATACCTGTAAGAAAAGAAAAGAAAATATTACCATCTTGTATAAATGTTTCTATAATAGTTTCATAGTCTTTCAATTGATAGAATTTAGTAGATGAATATTCCCTGTTGATGATCCAACTACGCACCTAAAAGCCATTACTGAAAAAAAGAAGTAATTACTGACTACATGTATGGTAGAAAATTACTATAATCCTAGCAAAAGCTTTTATCATATATTGTAAGGAAAAAAGACCTTTGAAGAACATGTCTGTTAATGTAGAATAATATTTGAAACAAATCCAAATTACAGTTGAAATAAAGATATTTTCTACATTTAATTAATGGAAACATAGTGGTGAAAACATAGACCCATTTGTGAAAAAAAAATCAGGGATAAAAAAAGATGAAAAAAAGTCAACAGCTTTGAAGTTTTCAAAGGCTGCTCCAAGTAAAGACATTAAGCCTTTCCTTAATTATTCAATTGTACAATTCCAGAAGTTAATTCTCTTCGTTTCTAAAAACGAATTATTCCTAATCCTAAAGTTTCTCGCCCATGAAATCATAATTGAAAACTTTCCATCTGAAGAATGCTAACTAAAACAGCTAATTAAACCTTAAATCTCAAAGCTCTTTAATGGAAGAGAAAATCTTCGGAGCTTTAAACTTGAAATACAATTACATGATATTTTTTCCAGCAACGACGACGCAAAAAGAGTAATCTAGTTAATAAAACAAAAGATGATCTGAAAACAATTCTAGGAATAACAAATACTTTGCACGTAGTTTGTCTTTGGGAAAAGGAAGCCGAATGCAAAGGACTGTTTAGATAGACTATGCTAAAATTCCAGAGTAGTGTATGAGGAATCAATGTGAAATAAAATACAAATCTCCAATAGTTAATCACAATAGCACTTGAAAAACATTCTTTAACTAATAAAACTTGTCTATCGTTAAAAGAAATAAAAGTAACGACGCAGGTTTAAACATAAACGGGGTAGGTGGTCAAGTTGAAAATGGAGAGGCCGGTTAAATTTTAAAATGGAGAGGTTGATGTACGCTAAAATGGTTATAGATTCAATCTCAGAATGGTAGGTAAGTTAAAGCTTAAAATGGGTAGGTGGGTTACGGCTTAAAAAGGGGAGTTGGGAAAGCTAAAAATATAGAGATCAGTTGAAGCTTAAAAATGGAGGTTGGCCTATGCTAAAAAGGATAGGCGGGTTAAATCATAAATTTAATTAGGTGATTTAAAGCTCAAATAGTGTTGGTGTGTTAAGGCCTAAAAAGGGGAAGGTAGTAAGGCTAAAAATGGAGAGGTCGGCTGAAGCTCAAAAAAGGGAAGTTGGTCAAGGCTAAAAATGGAAGTAAGGTGAGACTTAGAATGGTGAAGGAGATTAAAATTCAAGCAGAAAACTCAAAAGATGGTTAAACCTTTAGATGAGAAGGAGGGTTAAGGTTGAAAATGGAGAGGTTGATTAAAACTTAAAATGCTTGGGTGGTAAAAGCTCACAAGGAGAGGTTAGTTTAACTTGAAAATGGAGAGGGAGGTCAAATTGATGGATGAGGGGAATTAAAGTTCAAAAGTGGGATTTGTGAAACTTAAAATAGTGAGACTGGTTAAAGATGAAAATTGAGAGGGCGGGCCAATCTTAAAAGAAAGTGTTTTAAATGTCACTTATGAATGGGAGAGGAAAGGGACAGTGACAAAGCCCTAAAGATTGACAATACATCCGTATGATCAACGCCCAAGCTCCTTATCCCAAGCTAGGACCAGGGAGGGCCAGGCAATAGCTGCTGACAATTCAAATACCTATAACCCTCATCCTTACCCAACAAGGATGGTGAGATTGAAGACTCAACTAGAAACTATCGAGTTTGAGCGGACACGATCTCCCGTCCAGTAGAACACCAGGCAGGGATGTTTCCAATGGGCCACCGGAACCACAATCTTAAATAGGGAGTGTATTGGCAAAAAATGGGGAAGCGGGTTAAAGCTGAAAATGAGATGGGTGTACCCTGGCCTTGTGATTAAAATGTCTAGGCCTTCCTTGGTTACCTGTCTCTTCCTAGATCTGTCAGTCTTTCCCTTCAAGAGAGAGAGAGAGAGAGAGGAGAGAGAGAGAGAGAGAGAGAGAGAGAGAACCGTCCGAATGAATGACAGGCCGATAAAGATAATTGCTGGAATAATTTCCGAATGTCCCTTTCAGACCAATTAGTGGAACGACCTCAGAAAACATGTAGGTCAAGGAGAAGGAAAGAAAGAAAAATAATACCATCAAAAAACGACAGAGTCAGAATAAATAGGAAAACTCACTGGCCTTTTAAAAAGGGGACTAATTAGGTAAACGAATAGTTGGAGAGAGAGAGAGAGAGAGAGAGAGAGAGAGAGAGAGAGAGAGAGAGAGAGAGAGAGAGAGAGAGAGAGAGAGATCACGGGATCCCATTAATATAAAAAAGGCGAAAGGAATTGGAGAAAAAATATTAGGGACTCGTTAAACTTCTTCTCCGACTTAACCAATAAGGCCCATTCAGTTAGCTAAGAAGCACGGAGCAGTTAATTACCTAATGAGCTGTGATATAGAATCAAGGAGAGAGTGGTGAAGGCGAAGACGGGCTCTTGGACTAACTAACTTCTATTCATCTCTTTTACGTAGTTTCCATTAACGTTTATTCTAGAGATGTAAAATAAGGATGATATATTAAATCAAACAGCAAAATGTTAATTTACATTATGTGAAAAACACATATATGAGGCAATTATTTCAAATATATGAAAAACCAAAGGAAACTAATACAGATTAGGGACTAGGCCTAAGCTCAGCTCCGACTTGACAGCTTAACATAATAATTATGATAATCTTCATAATAACAATAACATAGGAACTATTACAAGAGAAGTAACAACATTAACATTTACAACCATGGAAATCATATTAATGGTGATTGTTATCATCATATCAATACTGAAATTTCATAAAAAAAATTAATGTAAGCGTGTATAAATTGGGGGAAAAGTCTCCACTAACTGTCATTTACTGCACTTTGTTTACTTTAATGGCGTTCCTTGCGTCCAAAAGAGGTCAAACATAAGAGCATTTATGGCTTTTGTTTATTGAAGAACTTTTCCTATCAAGCTAAGCCTTCGTCGCTTTTTTATGAATATCAAATGAAGATGCCCAAGAAGAGAAGAGAAGAGAAGAGAAGAGAAGCTGGCAAAACAGCAACCAATAACAAAAGCAAATACATACCCAGCAGAGATAAGCATTGAGAAAGCATTACCTTTGGTTAACATTGGTCCTCCAAACTCCAATTTCAATATAAAACAACCAACTCTTTGGGAGAAGAAAAAGAGTTTTCTGAAAAACTTCTAATTGAGAAAGCAGATTTTCAATCTATACCGGAATTAAAAGGAAATAAATATAAAGACAAATGCGTTTTTGCTTGGATGCAAAGGGATTAATTGGTTTTCGATACACACCAATTTCAAGATCCTAATGAGCGAGAAAAACAGCAACAGGAATAAAAAGAGGGAAGAGCAAAGATCCCGTGAAATTAGATTCAAACGAAATTAATCTTATTATGTAATTGGATTACAGGGCGCTTCTAAAAAGGAAACATTCTGTGCACAGCAGTGGGGTAGGCCTTGTCAGTAGGACATAAAAGACACACACACATACACACACACAGAAGATTAAAATCTCTCTCTCTCTCTCTCTCTCTCTCTCTCTCTCTCTCTCTCTCTCTCCCTCCTACACAAAACAAATGTATATCCACAGGTCTATGTTGCAAACTAGGCTGCAACGTGCCTCTTCAATAATTGCTGCTCTTACTGGTGTCACACACAAACACTAACACAGCTCCCAGCTATTACTGTTGTCCAGCATCTGAAGGGGAACCAAGTGGATAATGAACGTCATAAGCAAACATATGATATGCTTTCCCAGATCAAGAGAGAGAGAGAGAGAGAGAGAGAGAGAGAGAGAGAGAGAGAGAGAGAGAGAGAGAGAGAGAGAGAGTTGGTCTTTTAGCATGCATTAGAAATGGATTAGCAATCAAACTATTGAGGGTGATTGTGAATTAGTATATTCTATACCATGGTAAGGGTATATGTATTTAAAAGATGTAAAAATCTATGTTGGAAATTCTAAGACTGAAAATACTTTGATTTCAAGTATAATCTGATATAACAGGAACGGTCAACCAATATATATATATATATATATATATATATATATATATATATATATATATATATATATATATATATATATATATATCCATATATATATATATATACAGTATGTATATATACAGTATATATATATATATATATATACACAGTATATATATTTATATATATATATATATATATATACAGTATATATATATATATATATATATATATATATATATATATATATGTATATATAGTCTTAAAATGTTTATAAATCAAACCTATGAGAGAACTAGAATTAACTCGATTAAAATCGAAGAAATATTGATTGTCAGCGTTGCTATTCAAATCGTGTTCATTGTTGAACACGACATGCATAAAATGGGAATCAATGAATAACTATAAACATGGAAAAATAAGAATCAATAAAAATCACAATTTATCATCATGCAGGATAAATAGCACACAAAAACTTTATCCTTAGATTAAATTGTCCATGTATATGATGGAATGTTTCTTTCAGTATTGAAAAGCACTAATCGGTGATCAGTAATCAACAGAGCATGGAATAAAATAGATTGAATTCAACAACAAAATTGATTAATGGTTGTTCAAAGAGATGAACGCATACTAGGATGAAAAGTAGAATTGGAAACAAAAATAACACAAGTTAGAAATTGAACAAGGAGACTACTAAATAAGAACAAGTCCAATATATCGGACAAGGGTTTGTCTTAATGGAAGCTTCTCATTAAAACTGGGAAAGCGAAAAGGGACAAATTAACACGATCGTATACAGCACGAAAAACATTACAGACGGAAGTAGAAATATACTATAACAGAAAGTGGGTCATACAGGTAGGTGAATAAAGAAAAGATCATGTTAAATCGTAATGAAATATTATGTGGAATATTAATATAATAGAAACTACTAAATTCAAAATAATTCAAAGCAGAAAATATGCTTTTTCACGGTATTTCAAACAAAAAAATAGGAACACATGGGAATTTGGCTTAACCTACTTTGATAACCGGATTAGATTAATAACAAAAGGAAAATGCATTTCATAAAACAATCCCCCGGAAACAGAACAGATAATTCTGAATACGTAACAGAATGGAAAAAAAAGACACAAAATAGGATACTCTTCACTATATCACACTAATACAGAATATCAGATTCGGATATTAGATAGATAAATCCCTTCCGGTATTCCCCCAAATGTTAGAACTTTCTCACTTTCTTCACTTTTCATGATTATTGTAACTTGTAAAAATACACCTCAGTAAGATCGGCATTATTATTACTATGGTCAAACTTAAATATTTGATATTTTTAATTTAGTAATCGGTATTCTGCACATTGATATTCGATTCAGTAACGCTATAAATCATTCGAAATCTAATAAAAAACCTACCAGACCTTCAATCATTTAACGCACAATTGCAGTAAATATATCGAAATTAAAAATTCTCTAATAGTCAAACATAATATTAAATACTAAACACATTAAAAAAAAACTGTACCTACAATAATAATACAATACTAATTTCTACTGTGGAATAAGCTAACAATTGTCAACTACAGTTGACTAACTAATACAAACATAAGACTCCTTTTGAAGCCACTTGATGAGAGCGCTAACTACTCTCCGTATGTGCATTTAAAGCCCATTTACGGTTTGCGACCAGACACGGGCTTTCGCCGGAAGAAAATCTAAATGTTTCCTTCATTTTCTCTTGCGCTAATCCCGAGAAGGGATTTGATTATGGAAATGAGAGAGAGAGAGAGAGAGAGGAGAGAGAGAGAGAGAGAGAGAGAGAGAGAGAGAGAGAGAGAGAGAGAGAGAGAGAGAGAGAGAGAGAGAATAATGTTTTGATGAGTCTTTAAAATAAGTTGATGGCAATACCTCAGTATTATTTTTGCTGTAAAGGAAAGTATTGACTCAGGAATTTCACCATTAACAAAGAATTGTGTTACAAATTAGTAATTTTCCACCCTCAGTACAAAATGGATGTCACACCCTTTTCACAAAGACGATGTCAGATAGATATGACCATGCATGACTCAATTTTCGCCATCAATATTTATTTTGTGTAAAGTTTGGTAGTAAGGGGTTAAAATATGTCAGAAAACGAGCTTGTGTGATCTCTCCGAATTTTTATATTTTGAAGTTTTATATTTTGGAATACTGTGAATAAAGCCACGAGCGGTATCTTTTACCCAGAGTGGTTCCAAACAACGATGAATTATTAGGGTGCAGAAAACCGTTAAAAACTATCGAAATGAGCACGATTGTTGACGCGACTTTAAAGTTTGGACTTCACCTTCTCAAAATGGACGACAAAACGAGATCCTCTTTGCACAGCATCCAAAACAAACACATTTCATTTTATGATTCATCAACTAGAAAATAAGTTGTGATAGCGATATCTACAGAGCCAAAACCGTTGTCTGTAACTATATCAAACAAAAATCCTGGGTAAAAATATGAGAGAAAAATTATGGGTTATGTGTAAACAGAGTTTTATAAAGCAAAATCCATGATCCCGGTTGAACATGTAAACAATCATTTAATATCAATCAATCTCTGCAAATTCATGTTTAGGCCTTCTATATAAGGGAGAAAATAACCCAGTAGCTTTTTAAGAAAATAGAAAATTAGCCTTCAGGCAATTTTGAGAGAGGACAATCTGAATGCATGTCCCTAACAACCCGGAATCAATTTCTTTTTTCGAAGAGCATTATGACTAAAGAAATCAACCAGACAGACAGGCGACATATCTGCATGCCCATCTTTGCACGAAGATCTATTTTTGAATTAATTTTGATGAAGATCCCTCCAAGCACCATGCTACGAACACTGATGGATAGACAGACAGGTTGACGGATGGTCTCCATTCATGAACGCATGATATGCATTCTATTCTACCTCTGTACCATGTTTTGGGCGAAGCACCTTCGACAACGAGGGAGGAGGAGCTGCGACAGGTTAAATGTGACGGACCAATTGCTAATCTGAGAGAAATAAGCTATGTATGATTGTTTTCCTCTGATTAAAGTTTGAATGGAATCCCTTAAACCGAGTAAGCGTTGCCATGACAAGGTAACCATGTCAGAGACAATGACGGACAAACAGACAAAACAAAGGAAATTCCTACGGCACCAGTCCCATCTTTGTCGGTAGAGGTACATAGGTACGTATTTATCTTAAATTCAACCTTGATATTTTCTTCTCTATTAGACCTTAATACTTTTCCATACACATATTTACGGTCAAATTGAGGCATCACCAATAGTTTTAGTGTTAGCCATCAAAGTATCATTACTGAACTAGCTATGTCATTCTATTAAAACGGGACAGACATTTCACACGCTGTACATTTTCAGTTTTAAATTCACGAACTCTACAAAACTTTTCAGAACTCAGCGAGTCTCACGACGTCTTGTATATCAGGTCTCATGCTCTTTTTCAACACGCACTGATGATAATACTTACTTAAAAGTTTTTTATTATAAACCTTTTATAAATCTCAAAATTGCTCGACTCTTATACGATTGCGTGGTTTTAAATACTTTAATGTTTATGCAAAAGACAAAGATGAACATAAGGGCCCATCTCAAAGATTACAGAAGAATATAGTAGTTGTCTTCTTAAAAGGGACTTGAGGAGGTTTAAATTAAACTTCAAGATCAATATACCAAACAACCGCAAAGACTACTACTACCGCATTTTCCGTTTTTTTTTTTTTTTTTTTTTTTTTTTTACGTTTGCTGTGATACAATGTGCTACTTGTATCTTTTTATTGAGGTACATATCTTAAAATAGTAATACCATAAAGTTTAATACTGCAAATG
>NC_090729.1:147666577-147671577 GCF_036898095.1 Palaemon carinicauda
AGGAGGGAATTGGTGATATACCAAACTCGATTTCCGTGTTCACGAAAATATCACATGTACATTTTTCTTCAAAGAAAGTTGCTATTTCATTCAGACTTTAAGCGAAGTTACTCAACCTCTTTTTCTTGTGTTTGAAAAGATATTTGATGCATAGTTCCTTCATATTGTAAAGTCGACGTAGTCATTCAATAACGAAACTGATGAAAAGAGGGCTCGCAAGAGAGATGAACATCATTAAATATTAAGAAATAAAATATTTCTTTTAGTACAATCACCCACACATGAATTTTAAATACTTCTTCAGTGACAATGTAACAGATGTAGCAACCTTTAATACATCAAGGTTAATTAACATAAAAAAAGTAGGGTTACGAACAGTTTTTTTATTTTATAGGACATACCATTAATTTACGTAGTCAGTCCTTGTCCTTTTTGCATCCAGAAAGGACGCCAAATGTCTTCATTTCTATTATACTACCACTATAAAAAGCTGATGACAATGTGAAGAGCAGAATTGTGTACAAACTTGACAATTGTAGTAGTAGTTAGCGACAAGGTCTATAGACCTTGGTTAGCGCTACATACTAGATGTCAGCAAAAAATAGCGAAACTCTTAGATAGTTTTATTTGTTTTTAATTACAGAATTTAATGAAATTCCTCGACATGTACCCACTTGGTGGCTATTCCTGCAGTCATGTAATGAAAGACTTTCTATATTGAGCAGACCAACTGATTGCTCTAGTCTAAACATTTACTTCAACTTCTAAGAATAGATATCGATTCTACGGAAATTTCTCAGCTTATTGAAATTTATTTGCTAATATCGCAACAATACATTTTCATCAACCATTCAAAAACTGGAGAAAAGTGAAGCCTCAACAGCAAATGTTTTCATTATTTTAGCGGATTTAAGAAATCAGTTAAAATCAAAATATGCGGAAAAATTATTTGGGTATCAAGCTCACCAACTTCTTAAAATTTGGATATTATTGAACACTAGATCATTTCTTATGACATCGATAACATATTGGAAAAATAATTGACTTTGATGAAAATTCAACATTTGGAATGTGTTAATCATAAGTACATTAATTTTTCTAAATAGTTTAATTTGTGGTTTCAATTCATATAACGTCAGCTTACTGTGAACGCATTATTAGTGTAATGTCATCTAAATGGCAAAATGAAAGAAAAAGATGTTCCGTAGAACTAATGAGAAGTGAACTTTTCATATAGCTTAACTTGAAAGACACTTGTCGGGAAGTTTCGAAACAAAATATCATCAAAATTGCTGAATTCAAAAGGGGAGAACGAATATAACTTTTAAAAACTAGAAGCTTGTGTAAGATATGGTCAAATCATATTGCAACTTATGGATACATCTAAACCTTAACTAAAGAATATGGTTACATTTTTTATTAGTGTCCTTTATTGAAATTAGTCAGATGGAAATCGTATATAAAAGCAATAAGAGTAATATGTCCTCATTGCTAAGAGGAATAACAAACATCATGGAACATTTGGTATCCCTAAAGGAAATTAGAAAATGTATCTTTGCTACTCCTGCTTACAAGAAAATAACCTCAAGTAATAAAATGTTGCTAATTGTAATTCGTCACCCTTTTCCAATTCATTTTCCAAATCACTACAGAAATTCATCAACTACACCTATAGGCGAATATGGAATTAGAACAAATACCGTTTACCTGTAAAAATTAATAAACTGCTATATTCTAAATGGTTAGAATATGTTATAATACCTCTCATTACTTAACAATTCGTAAGTCTGAAGAAACCTCAAGATTAAGCAGTATCATATTCCTAGTTTACTTTAAATCAAGAAAAGATTCAATTAATTCAATAAAAATTTTCAGTGAGGCATCTAAAATCTCAGAGCTTCCTAATCATAAGGCAGAACCCGTGTTATTCAATGACTTCTACAGCTAAAAGGTTACTGGGTCCTTTGCTGACCAGATGGTAATACATTGGGTTCTTCTCTGGTTATGGCTCATATTTGCTTTGCCTACACATACACCAAATAGTCTAGCCTATTCTTTACACATTCTCCTCTTTCCTCATATACCTGACAACACTAAGATTACCAAAAATTCTTTTTCACATCGACATTGTAATTGTTCAGGGGCTATTTTCCACTTGGTAAGGGTAGAAGATACTCTTCAGCTGTAGTAAGTACCTCTTCCAGGAGAAGGCCACTCCAAAATGAAACCATTGATCTCTAGTCTTGGGTAGTGCTATAGACTTTGTACCATAGTTTTTCTACTGTCTTGGGTTAGAGTTCTCTTGCTTGAGAGTACACTTAGGTACGCTATTTTGTTTCATTATTTACTTTCCTCACTGGGCTATTTTTCCTTGTTGGAGACCTTGCGCTGTATAGCATCTTCTTTTCCCATTAGGGTTGTAGATAAGCAAACAATAACAGTAATACTATCAGACTTTTCTAAATTAACAGTAATCAAGGCCAAAATAAAAAAAAGCAAAAAACCCTACTTAGATATATGTAAATATCTGCATATATATATATATATATATATATTTATATATATACATATATTATATATATATATATATATATATGTATATGTATATATATGTATATGTATATGTATATATATATATATATATATATAAATTCTATAATTAAATAATATATATACATATATCGATAAATATAAATACGTATATATATATATATATATATGTGTGTGTGTATATATATATACTGTATATATATACATATATATATATATATATATATATTGTATATATATTATGACTAACACAAATATTTCCCCACTGCAGTACCCAGAATTCTCCCATCGGAAATTCAATACATCAAAAGCATAAAAGCGACACAAAGCAATCTGAGCTACAACACAGAGTAAACCTGGTCAAAGAATTAAGTGGGAGAAAACAAAGACGAGAATGATAAAAAAAAAAAAATATGGAAAGGATGAAAGAGTTCACGAGGTAGTAAACTTTGAAAACAAATCCGTTTGCATACACAACGTCAAAACAATATTTAAAGACCTCGAGAATGGGAAGACAAAAAATAAAAGGGTCTGCAAAATGTTTTCAGTTTAAAGGGGCGGAAAAGATAGCACACGAAGTAGGGTGTATTTAAAAGATAGAAAAACATTTTGGTTTATATAAACATTTTCGATAAATTCACTCATCTAATCTATGTTTGTATGAAGGCTTCCGACGAATTTAATTATTCAGCAACTTATCACCAATGAAGGCCAAAAGAAATACAGACCGAGGAAAGAGAATAAAAGTAGAAAAATTATTCCGTAAAGAGAATGAGAAAAGGACAGTGGGCGTGTGACTGTCCAGACCAGTTCAAAAAAATAAAAAGAAGCATTGTCTCTCTTGCCTCGTAAAAAACGTTAGCCTTATTATCATAGATTCCCAAGGAACCCATGAAAACAAAGAAGAAAAATACGATGACCCCTAAATAAAGAAAGGAGGGAGAGCAGAAAAGGAGAATCCGACGGAAGGAGAAAAAACACGTAATAAAGAGGGAGGTGAAATAAGCAATGACCCGTTGAGAGGGCAAGGCTTGACAAGGACGACCAAACCACTACCTCCGACTGAGATAAAGACTCGCAACTGTCTTGTAATTTTTTCCTTTCAAGGAGAAACAAACACAGGTGAGATTCCAGGGATTCTTTTATGCATGTAACTACGGCCTTGGGGGAAATACTTGGGGAATTTCTCAAGGCAGACTCAGGGGAATTTCCTTATGAAGGAACATAATTTCTTCAGTGAAAAATATCAACTCTGAACAGGGTATAATTCAAAATGCATTACGTGCTTTTCAGTAAGCTCAAACATTTCTCAAGGCTCCTGCACATTTCGAAACAATGTAATTCGGTTATTAAAAAAAAAAAAAACTATTATAAAATTGCGATATGTCCATAAAAACACAAATGAGACGATGAAAATTGTAATGCTTCATTTTTGGTGCCCATTCACTTCCAATAAAAGCAATAATCATAAAGCAAGAAAGGGTATTTTTTTTCTGAGTGAAAACGCCTCTGATAAGGTCTTTGCGTCGTCTCTTCTCCAGTGATCTAATCGGAAACAAGGTAATAAGAGGCCACAACCTCATTTGCATCCTATTCTTTGCTTCCTTTCATGCGGTTATGTGATTGGCATCATTGTATACCTGGAGAGAAACGCAGAAGGAATTGGAGGTAATTGCATCTCCCACGTCTCATGGACAAGCGCACCCTCCCTCTCTCTCTCTCTCTCTCTCTCTCTCTCTCTCTCTCTCTCTCTTGCACTGTTAGCCTATGTCTCCTATGAGAGCTTTAAAGGATCTAATAGATAATACATTATCAATATTGAAAAGCCTGAGGTGATGAACAATGAGTAATATAGATCTATCATCCAAAACCGAAACTGATTATTCTTATTATTTTACCTAATCGTAAATCGTGTTATATCACCCAAGCATAAGTTCTTTCAGATGTGTTTGCTTTCATTTGAGGCGAAACTGCTCATTATGTATTCAAATACAGTCCCTGAAATAAGCGCTACCCAGGTTTTACGTACTTTATTTTGCATTGCCAAACAAGAGTATGAAAACAACAAAATGTTTGCTTGTACTTTAAGAGGATGATTATCTGATAAATATGCTGTCTGTGGTAAGAAAAAAAAGATAAAAAATTCCTTTTTAATTATTCCAGGTCCTGGTAAACGGTTACTTATTCCATTTTTTTTTTTTTTTTTTTTAACCTAGTAGTTTGTCCATCTTTAGCAGCAAGTAATACACCATCTCATAGACAGCACCATAATTTACTGATTAAGTTACATTTTATTCATATATTTATACAAACATTACACGAGTATCTGTACTACATGTAAGTACATTACGCAGCAAACATTTGTATGTACTTAAACATAATATCTAAAGATATATGTGGATATAGGAAGTGACGCAATAGTAGAAGAGTTAAGGAAACATGTAAAAGAA
>NC_090729.1:147681577-147704230 GCF_036898095.1 Palaemon carinicauda
AAGTATGAATCAAATGTAATTACAAGGATGGACAATACGGGGTAATCTCTATGTTTTGAACGCAAGATTAAAAGAAATGTTAGTGGTTCTAGAATAGTTTGAAATTAATTGAGAAGAGGAACAGAATATTTCTGTTACACACGCTATCCAATTCTACCATGAGATTAAATGGGACAACAATCTTTATGGTCACAAATGTAGTAAATATTGAAGCAATGAAGTGAAACAATTAGCATATGATTATTTACCTGTAATACAGACATGAGATCTTTACAGAGCAATCACAATATTGCATGAGATAAACAGCGAAGAGGATATATATATATATATATATATACACGTATATATATACAAATACACACACACACACACACACATATATATATATATATATATATATACTGTATATATATATACCTGTATATATGCATAACACCACTCAAGATTCTCTTGTGCCTTAGCTGGTACTACCCTTGCTTTCCGGTAGAGTCTTAAGTTCGATTCCGATGTCAGGAAGATATTAATGATTATTAACAATAAGAATTGTGTTTCATATAGAAAATTGAAAGTTTTGAAATACGAGATAATATTTAAACACACACACAATATATATATATATATATATATACATATATATATATATACTGTATATATATATATATATATATATATACTGTATATATATATATATATATATATACATATATATATATATATATATTAATATATATGGCTTATTTGAAATATATATATATATATATATATATATATAAACAGGCAATTTCTTGCAATGTTTAATATGCTGTGTGCTAATATATAAAATATTAATTACAAGTTCAGGTATTCTGAAATGATATTTTAACATTCTCTGCATATATCAAAATGCGTGTATATTTGTTACAGACCATAAAACGTTGGTTTACCGATGGTAAGTAATAAAATATCATAAAAAAATAAGGAAAACTTTGAGTTCCATGTGATTTAACATTATCTATTATAACGCAAAAGGCCGGTTTTTAATGTATTTAATCACGAACAAAACCTAAAATATTCAAATATATTTGTGAATAATCAGAGATTTTTAAAACTCAAAAGGAATATTAACTTCTATGGCATCCATTAGACAAGCGAAAGGGGTTATATAAATTTTCATATGAAAGAAATAATAATAAAATATAAGTGCAAATGCCATAAATTCAATGGCATATCATTTTCCTTCATAAGCTGATCAGCTCCGATCCATTTACTGCATTTGCCGGCTTGCATTTACCAATGAAACCTCGGTCTATCAAATCCTATACTGAGATTATGCATTTAATTCACTAGTGCCGAATTTGAAAGCTATATCGAAATAAATGTTGCTGCTCTTGTCGGTAAAAGTAAAAAAAAAAAATACTTAGTATGGACAAATAGTATAACTTCATTTAACATTTAAAGATTTAAAGCCTGTATGAAAAAAGAACTTAGCCTCTATACTCGATGTCGCTGAAATCCTTACCATATATTTCTCAAAATTGAAAAAGAAATACAAAGACAGACGTTCCGCTTTCCAAATTAAATATCACAAGTGTTCCAAACGATTTAGCTAAAATTACGTTTTTCTATAAAATAAAACAATGACAATAAAATTTTTCTAACACATACATCCTTGACTAAATTTAATTTACGAGCAAACATGTACATAAATGTTTACATAATTCTACAACATAACACTTTTTTTATCAGTTCATCACAAGATGCAACACAGTATTGCATGGATGTATTCTTGCTCTGGGGCTCTCCTCTATTTGAATCAAGTCATTGCAGGTGATAAAAGTTGAAAACAGTTTCAAAAAAAAAAAAAAAAAAAAAAAAAAAAAAAAAAAAAAAAGAGAGAGAGAGAGAGAGAGAGAGAGAGAGAGAGAGAGAGATGAAGAAGGAAACAAACAATTGTGATTCAGATCACATTATTATATGCTATTCCATTGCTGTAATTTTCATCACTATTATCTGAAACATTCCTCTTATTATTTAAAAGCAACCCCGTAAATTGACTACACTTAACTATATAAACAGACTTCAACAGCTTTTCCCCAATAAAAACGAATACCTTTAAACTTCAAATTTTCACCGCACCTGAGAACAAAGAAAGGGAAACAAAAGAGATTTCAGACGAGCCACGAACCGCTATAATTGAATTAAGGGAAGTCGGTGCTTCAAGAATGAAAGCAGATATACAGCTTTATTCGGACAAATTCGTTAGCGAGAGTAGAATGAAATGGAACAAAAATCTGCACAAGAAACACCCTGGCAGAAGACGTTAGAGTTATCTTAGACCAACTTAGAATAATAACGTTATAACAACAGACATATTTTCTGAAAGTAATCATCATTATCCTTTATGAATATTATTAACGATGTTAGATGTGACTGCAGACCGTTGCTTTTGGCATAAACTCTGTTTTTATTCGCTTTTGGCATAATTCTCAAACGAATTATGTTACGCATATCGGTTCTAATTAAATATTTACCATCCCTCATTCTTACTTATCACTAACTGTAATAATTATAATTTCTGCTGTGCGTAAAAAATAGTTATTCCTATGAATTTTCATGATGAAAGATTTTTTTACATAACGGAAAATTAAAAAGATGTAATCTCAATGATAAGTAACTCTTACAGCTATTAACATTAATACTGCTACTGCAATTGCAACGAACGTTCACTATATCTTTTTAAATGCAATACTGACCTTCTATTCACTAATTATCATAAAACAAGAAAGCTTGATTTTATTAGAGTTAATTTAAGTATATATGCATATCAGACTAAATTAGATTAGCTTTTACTTCAAGAGTTCGATGACGGCAGATGGTAAACAGAATTATTGCTTAATTTCAATCTATCCTCCAACAAGTCTAGTTTATTATGAAATGGCACAGCCACTTCACTATCGACTGTTTCCAAGGATGACAGAATGTTGCTGGAATCAATGACCAAAAGGTGTAAAATATTGCGTTCACTTACAACGGCCAATAACTGACCGTCAGCAAACGACGAATAATCCAGATTTTTTGTCTGAACCGTCTGTGCAGGCTGTATACTATTGAAAATAGAATACCGTATTTACATATTATATAATACTTATTTCAGCAAGAACTTTTACCTATTTCGATTTTGTGTAAGTTCATTTATTTTTCAATTTAGGGGAAGTAACACATTTATTCAGTAGAGAGGAACCGTATCCATTTTGTTTGGTTATACCCATGGAATTGTTTGGGATTTAAAAAAAAATAACGTGTAGAAATACCCGCTCTCTTTATAACAAAAAAAGGTAGTTAGCAAATCTTTTACCTTTGATCCGGTTGAACGATCAAATTACATAAAATTTTTGATAAATTGACTCTACGATTCAAGAATAATTCTTGCTACTTACCTAATATCATTTTCAATTTTGATTGAACATTAAAATTTTAAAATACACCAAACAATTAAATATCTATTTCTACAAGAAAATTTGCTGTTTTACAAGTGATCCTTAACCTGGGTTTGCCAATTTTGATGTTCAATGGAGAAAGCTTCCATTCAAAGTTAATGGTAGTAAAATTTATTAAATAAACAAAATAGTGTTCCAGTTTGGGCTTTAATATTCACTACTAAATAGGAAATTTACAAAAGAACTAATTCCTTCCATTAAACTCTAATATAACGGGAAATACAAACTTAAGCTGTTTTTTAGAGTAATATGCATTTACTGCGTTATCAATATCAGAATAAAACCTTTAATTCGTATAGTGATAACATGAAATTAAAGATTTATTTCATCACAGTAGAGCTGGATAATATTGTATGTTTACAGTTACATTTCAAGTAAAAAACATCTGATTCTCTCATTCTTTCAAACTTTTTTACTAACCACCAAACGTTATCAAATCTGAGGCTATGAAATTGATTGTAAGAGTTAAGAGGACAAGACTGATAGGGACAGATGAACTATAATATCATATAATATCATTAATATAATATCATTGCTATTGGATAAAAAGGTCGAAGAAGGGAGATGGCAGAATATTACACTTTTAGACCTCCGATACATTTCAATGACAGCGAGAAAGCATAAAATTTATGAACATATGTCGAGTACAGGTAAAATGTTAATATTCCATTGAAATAATACGGGGATATGGGGACTGGCTGATACTTCGTGAGGGCAAAGTGACATTCGAACGTTTTATAGCCTTATAATAATACCTAACTTCGCGAAAGCGTAACACATTACAACAGGGAAGGAGTTGGATATCTAACTAGAGCAAGGGCTCCTGAAGTTAGGGATATTAAGTCCATATTAGCACTAGGAAGCACCAGTCAATGACTGATAGTTAGACAAAAATAAGAGGTGAAACGTTCAGTTTATTACATCACTAAATGAACCACTTATTTCTGTTCTAATTCTTAGTGAGTTCGAAATCTTGCAGAGGTGATAGGTTGATCATCTTCCTTTTATTCTAAAAACATTTTTAAAAGTAATTTTGGACAAAATAGCCTCGGTTTATAATTGAACAGGCTAGTTAAATAGATATCCAGCAAATACAGTGTAAGCAAGTGTAATGCTATCCGAGTTGATAGTACAATTTTATTTTGAATACCACAAAAAAAAAAAAAAAAAAAAAAAACATAAATAGATTCGTATAAAATATTTCTATTGATCAACCCGTTGAGATATTACAACTAAAGAGTTATTGGTTCCTTTGACTGACCAGATAGTATTACAATGGATCCTCCCTGGATATCGCTCATTTTCCTTTTGCCTACACATACACCCAATAGTCTGGCTTATTCTTTACACATTCTCCTCCTTCCTAATACACCTGACAACACTAAGATAACCGAAAAGTTCTTCTACACTCCAGGGTTTGACTACTGCACTGTAATTCTTCAGTGAATACTTTCAACTTAGTAAGGGGTTGAAGAGACTCTTCTCTAGTTGTTCTCTAGTCTTGGGAAGTGCCATAGACTCTGTACCATGGTCTTCCACTATCTTAGGGTATAGTTCTCTTGGTTGAGAGTACACGCAGGCCCGCGATTCTGTATGTTTTCCAATTTCCTTTCCTCTCTTGGCTATTTCAGGTTGGCGCCCTTGGGCTTATAGCATCCTGCTTTTCCAACTAGGGTTGTAGCTTCGCTAGTAAAAATGATAATAACATTTGGAATCAGCCTTGGACCGAGGACAATTGTATTTACATTTCCAGCGGCGAAAGGAAACGTTCAAGAAATGAGGAAATTACTAATCTGGTAATCAGTCACCATCTTCAAAGTAAGCCTTTAATCACAAGTATATAACATGAATGTAGGTGCATCTTCAATGAAAAACCGGTAAATAAGATTATAATCAAATCATGTGAACAATTTACTATGAAAACAATGAGTTTACCTCAAAATCAAAGGTAATTTCATTATTCTAAAAGTAACAATGTGAAAAAAACTACTTTATCATTTGCATAATTTAACCTCGTTCTTAAATTCCCTACTCATGAAAACCTTGATAAAAAAGAATAACATGCAACCATTTAGGGAAGCTTTAGCTAATGTATCACAGCTTTTGAAAAATGAAAAAGCAACGCAGTTCCATATAAAAAAGTATTCAAGAAATTAAAACCGGAAATGAAAAGCTTGTTTCATGAAATGCTACTTTAAAGTAAAGAACCCGTTAAAAATATATTTTCAAAATGGATGTGAATTTACAACGGTTTCGTATGTTTTTTCATTATCATTTAGAATCCGAAACTAAGTAGAATTCCCATTGTTGTTGATTACTAGAAAAAAATAGATTTCTCATTGTTGTTGATTACTACAAAAAAAAAGAAAAAAAAAAAAAAGAATGATGTCATCGAATACATGAGCAATATTAAACAATTCTTTACAATAACATGAAAGTGCAAAATATCCAACATACGGAATCATCATCGTCATAAAAAAAAAAAAAATAAAAAAATAAAAAAGTCTTGCTCTTTGAATTAAAATGCAGTCTATCGATATACTGTAATTGAAATGGCGGTAAGCTATCACATATCTCTCTGAGAGATGATATTCACTTACTGCATGTAAAACTGTATTAATTTCGCAAAGTAATGTATAGTATATCTAGCCATACTGATACTTATTAGAGATACTATGTGAAATAGTGATGCTTCTTCTTGTTCTAATGGAAAAGAAAGGTAATTTATTCTTTAAACACCAACCTTTCAGACATATTTCTCTGAAAAGAAACGTACCCAGGTTAATGAAGTCAAATATAGCTTGAACAAAAGCGAAAAAATTCATATGAATACTTATGAAAATATAGTAAGTAAGTTCATCACATAATCGTTTCTCGTTGTTTTAGAGGAAATGTTGCATGTCACAATATTTCAAAATAAAAACCAAAACACTTTTTTTACGTCGAATTAAGAGGACAAAAATATCACCCTTTCATAGCTAAATTATATCATTATACCATCGATATGTAACCCAAGCCAAATGCCGGTGATGAATATAGGGGATAAAACAAAAAAAAAAAAAATAAAAGTTTTATATGAGTCTGTAAACAAAACCTACCGCAGTTCTCACGAATGACATAATCATTCACAAAGGCCCCCATGAAATATTCAGGGCACAAACAAGGCTCTGTTATAATCAGTGAATCAAATTCATGGTCGCACTTTGAGCATTTTTGTGACGATACGATAAAGGGTAAAAAAAAAAAAAAAAAAAAAAAAAACACCGGAGTCGCATAGGCTCCATGAGGAACCTTTAGTAATACCAATGGTCGATTGAAGCTGATGCAGTAGCTGTCGGTCTTATTCTATACACACCTTTTACATTTTCTCATTTTTGAATGGAAAACATTTTCATAGGTCTCTTGACTCATGTAGAAACACATACACACACAAAAATTATATATATATATATATATATATATATGTATAAAATGAATATATATATATATATATATATATATATATACATACACATACGTATGTATATAATGTGTGTTTGCGTACGTCTGAGAGCATAGATTCTGGCTACATATTGCTTTCTAAAACATGTTAAAAACTACACGAAATAGTGCGCCAAGTCAACGTTCATTATCGATTCAAAATTTTTCAATCACTATCTCCTAAAAGAGCTACATTAACTACAAAACAGGAATTGAAACAAGCTGTTTCAACCATAAATATCTGCACAGCAAGTGGTTGTTAAGGCCATTGATCTAAAGGTGGTAAAGATGTCAGTTATCTGTTTCAAAGAAACAATTAAATTCCTTGAGTTAATGAAACTCTCCTGTGAGAAACGGGGGCGCTATTGCCATGTAAATAAAGGTAAGTGGCGATACTATCTCACCGTAAAAAGCAAAATAAAAAACAATTACACGAACTCTCTCTCTCTCTCTCTCTCTCTCTCTCTCTCTCTCTCTCTCTCACTAACGGAAACCCACAACTTGACAACTTGATCCACAGGGTTTAGCAAGTTAATCAAAGTTTCCTCCACGCCACCTGCCTCATATGTCCTGTTAACCCCCTGATCATCCAAAAGAAAGGCAAAAGAAAAGAGTTTTCCATAAAAGCAAAAGAACACAATTGTACCAATCATTCCGATAACCTTCTTTATTTTTCACACAGACATTCTTAACCCCTCTTATTTGCTCCTCGCTTTCTTTTTTTTTTCATTTTTGACCAGCCAACCCACTTGGTCCCCTTCCGGTCTCCCCCCCCCCCCAGCAAACACCAAAAACTAAAGGGAGAACCCCCCTTCCCCTAAAGCAGTCTGGGTTCAAATGTTTGCTTTTAGTCTGCCAATGCAGGGTCTTAGGAGGCTGTCAGCTTACACACCAAGAACACACATACGTACACACAAACATACACGCGCACACGTACACATATGTTGCTTCTGCGGAGGCGAAGTCCGAGAGGAAATTGAGGGGAAATGCATCGCTTCCATCATACGTTCATAAATTCGAAAAGGGAATTCATATTAGGGAAGCAAAGAAGAAAAAAAAAAGCCTCTTTTCATGACTTGTTATCTTTCTCGTGGGTCAATTGTTTCTGAAAGTACAAAAATAGTTTGCTTTAGAGCTTTTATTACTTGATATTGAATGGCCTACCCGGTCATAGTGCTAGTCTTTATGTCCTAAATTACACCAGATATGTGCTGGTAATTTTTAGAAATATAATTAACTCGACTTTGAAGATTTTACTTGTTCGGAAAAATGTCCTTTTGCTCTCCCGCTCGACAAGGAAGCAATCATAAGCAGACACAGCTAAATGGAAATCATTATTTTACTGAGCAAAAGAAATAACAAAAATTAAACGGAAATTGCATAGCGACACAGTATCACTCCCATGCTTATGAAAATAGGAATATAACGTGATGATAAATATTCGCTGTCAACTGTAATGTTACACCGATTTCAGATGTCTCGCGCGATATTCGAAAAAAAAAAAAAAAAAAAAAAACGATGAATTTTCACTCGTGAAATATTTATGCATTTAGAAAATGAAAGAAGTAAAAAAAAAATAAAAAATAAAATTTTTACATAATATAAAGGAAATATACGCAAATTCAACATAAAGGAATTTAGTCAATTACCATTTCTCTAAGAGTTTCCTTCTGTCCTTTCTGGATGCCTCATGTAATTGATAAGCATATACCCAATCTGGGTTCATATATAGATTATATCTGAAATTGATCCTAGCGATTTTTTTTAGGAAAGTTAAAAAAAAAAAGAGAAATTATTGGTCACATATCGACATAAAACAAAAGTGTGTCGCATTTTCGTATAAAATCTCCATCCTTCTTCCCTTTGTTTCCTTAGTCTTATTTGAGCCGTACTGTCCAATAGGTATTTCCCCCTTAAAGTAAGATGCATGTACTCCTCAGAAAATATGAATGTCTAAGATTTCTTTAGACATCCTATCATATGTAGAGACAGTTAGTGAACATCAAGTCATGTGAATCTATCGTCTCCCAGGGGTCATTATAATTTGGATGATGGAGTATTAAATGAAAGATGCAGTTCATATATATTATATATATATATATATATATATATATACATATATATATTCATATATATATATATATATATCATATATATATATTATATATATATATATATTATATCATATATATATATATATAATATATATATAATATATATATGATAATTTTTCGCACTTAATCCCGTTTCTATATGTTCATTTAAGCCATAAATGACTCTTATAATCAAATTCGATCTGCTTCGGGATCAGAGACCCTTGGGGGAATTAACTTATGATAATAGTTTCTGGTCGGCCAAGGATTCGAACCCGGAAAAAGTCGAAACTGAGGTTCCAGTGAATTACCACTGGGCCACAAATCTTTCTTTGTGGCCCAGTGGTAAGCCACATAAACCTCAGTGTTTTGGTCTGGGTTCGAATCCTTGGCCGACCAGAAACTATTTTCATCAGTTAATACCCCATGGGTCTCTGATCCTGAGGCAGAGAGATTTTAAGAGTTATTTATGGCTCATATATATATATATATATATATATAATATATATATATATATATATATATAAATATATATATATATATATATATACATTATATGTATATAATATATATATATATATATATATAATATATATATATATATATACATTATATGTATATATATATATATATATATATATATATACATATATATATGTATATATATATATATATATATACATAATGTATAGATTTAGATAGGCAGACATTGATAGAGAGATATGTATATAATTCTTCATTATTGTAACTATCCCTTTATAACAACAAAAAATCAAAAGACTCGGCAATCACTACTACCTTCATGTCTCAATTGTGGAATTGTAAATGAAACCCTTTGATAGGAAATTTATTCACCATTACAAATTTCATACATAAATACAGACTTTACAGCAGCCATGCGTCAAGGCCCCAACTTCTATTTTTCATAGAATTTAGTGTTAATCTGATCATTTCTTGGAAATATCTTTTTCCTTATATATCTATCCAGCGCTTTCTAAATATTCCTATTTTTCACCCTCCTAACACTAATATAGCCTAATATTTTCTATAACCTATTGCCCTCGATTCTTTCCAAATATCCAAGCCTTTTCAAACTGCAACGCTAACATGTTTACAAACTTCTACGTCTCTCCACATTTCTCATTATTTCAATTCTTCTTACACCCAAAATACTACAAAAGCAGATTCCGTATACATCCTTAACGCTTGCTATTTTATTCGCATATAAACTCCATGCTCTTTTTACATAAAGGAGATTACGTTCAACAATCCATTCTTACAATCTAACTTGGGCTTCTTTAGGTATCCTGATCATTTTGCACACATTCTGACGTCATCCATTCTGTGATTGTGTTCATCTCTTAACATTATACCCCTCGATATTCACTGCTCCGTGTTCTTGATTTTCATTTGCTCTTATAACCTTATTCAATATTTATGTATGTGTGGCACTGCTGAAATAAATAATCGAACATTTAAAACCATATTTGAGAAAAATTGAAGAAAAAGACCACCTGAGATATCAATATAATTACAGACTATGTTTCTCATTACAATCCCCAAAATTCAAATTACCATAAAATCTCAATTTTTGCGAGATTTTATGATCTATATGTACAACCCTACTAAAACAAAGCCATAGGATTCTGTAATGAGAGAGAGAGAGAGAGAGAGAGAGAGAGAGAGAGAGAGAGAGAGAGAGATGAACCAGGTTCCCATAGGTGGAAATAAGGCGGAAAATATATCTCTCCCGAGAAACATATCCCCCTTCATTCTTGCTCTTTCGGCCCTACGCGCTATTCCTGCTCTCCTATCAACCACTCTCTTTGATGAACTGGGCTTCAGTGATGGGGATTCCGGCCAATTACTTGACCCTTTGCCATTTCAATAACAAGCACGTGATTGAGTAGGAGATGGGGGGGGGGGGGGGGCGCAAGAAGGAAGTGGAAGAGGAGGAGAGGAGGAGGAGGAGGAAAAGGTGGACGGAGATCTTGCTCCTCAGCCTACCCGGCACCCGTCTCAATCATTTCCCCTTCTCTTTGATAACACGCATCCAGAATAACATTACTATATGTGATCTAAAAATTCCTTCAGAGATATAAACGAAAGATTTATGGCACATACACAAAGTACAACGGATTATGAAAAAGTCAAAATCCCTTTGTTAACTCCTCAAGTCTCTCTCTCTCTCTCTCTCTCTCTCTCTCATATATATATATATATATATATGTGTGTGTGTGTGTGTGTGTATACATATATATGCATATATATACATATATATGTATATATATACATATATGTATTTGTATATATATATATATATATATATGTATATATATATATATATATATATATTGAGGTAGGTCGTTGCTCCTAGCGAGCTTCAAAGATGAAATAAAAAGGAGGACAAAGAGTCTGGACTACAACTCCTCTCTACTAGTATTAGAGTCGTTAATGATTAAAGAAAAGGCTCCAAAAACTAAACAGCCAATTATCCTCTGTCCCACCTCCACATCGCTTAAGCTGGCAAATTTAGAATTTTCTTCCTGAATGCTGTCCTTCAGATAGTCACTTAGTTCTCTAGTCTGTTCCAGACAGGTTGGTCTCCTTAGACAATTTTAATTTTTGTATATTTAATTTTAAGATACTTTTCTCTTAGTTAATTTATTTTATCTCTAGATTTTACTTGTAACTGTGTTTATAATTTCAATTTTAATTTTGACTGTCTTTTTTTTGTATTTTATATATTTGTACTGAGTTTTGCTTATAATGTTTTATATGTCCATTTTAGCCTTGATAATGGGATGAGTCCTGAAACGTCGGCACCAATAAACTGAAAGATGTTGTCCAGACTCTTCGTCCTCCTTTTTATTTTGTGTGTGTGTATATTATATATATATATATATATATATAAGAGAATCCAGACTTTAATGTATTAATAGATATGGCTTATTTGAAATATATATACATACATACTATAAATGCCATAAACTTTTAACAAAGAATTTAGGGATATCTTTCATATGAATAATAGTGGCGAATTGCACAATATATTTTTTTCTGCATTGCACACTGCTCACTGCTTAAAATATGAGAATTAAGTCTATAAGAATAATATACAGCACAGTGGCTTTCATACTGTTCAAGTAGCTATGACATATATAACTGAATAACAACAGTTAACTTTCAAAAGCCAAGCTTACAACCCGAGAATACAGAATGCTAAAATATTTGCTTATCAGTCGACCCATTCCAACGGGAAGGATACACAAGTACACACGCACACGCTGATATTATATATATATATATATATATATGGGTGTGTGTGTGTGTGTATACACTCACACACACACACACACACACATATATATATATATATATATATACACATACATAACAATAACTTATATATGCCCTCCTCTATCTATCTGACAACGGCTATAAATGATATCATAGCAAACATCAATCATATAAACAAAGAAGCTGATTGATATATGGATCCATGGTATAAACAGAATTGCAAAATGATCTGTCCCTACGAAGTCTATTAAAACAGTACATTTCTGTCGAAAGAAAAAGAACAAATTGACTGAAAGGGGGAAAATGGAGTCATACAAACATTGCTTGGGGCAATTGAAAAATCCCCTTCATAAACGAGGGGCAGAAGAACCAGAGTACGATTCCTATAAATCAGAGAAACGAAAAGAGGTAAATGGTGATACGAAATATAAAAAATGGCGATTGTTGTCATTAATGAAACGCAAATAGGGCATAGTTTACACAAACCAGGACGCAAATAGAACATATTAATGAACAATTTCATTACCATATTAAAAAAGACACACCATATCACAAACAAAATAAAGATATAAACATGTATTGGAGAATTTTTCTATTTCTGAATGCGTCTCAGTCTCTCTCTCTCTCTCTCTACTCTCTCTCTCTCTCTCTCTCTCTCTTTGCGGCCTTATTTCCACATTCTAATCTGATGCTGTCAATATCATTAGTGACGGACCGAGTTCCTTATACAAAAAAAAAAAAAAAAAATCTCCCATCTAAAAGCCTTGAGAGATTTCACATCACTAAGGATTCCTTCAGGGTTTGACCCCACTTCCCCTCAACATATGGCGAGCGCCTCAGGACGGTGCACAATAAGCCGGTAAGAAATATAGTGTACGAATGAAGAAAAGATAAAGAAAGAAAAGATAAAGGAAGAGAAAATAAAGCAAAAGATATGTGAAGTTATCTCGAAAGAGAGAGAGAGAGAGAGAAGAGAGAGAGAGAGAGAGAGAGAGAGAGAGAAGAACAAGTCTACTGAAGAAATGGGAAATGGAAGGAAAATTTCTCCGCCGGAACAACAAATGAAAATTTAAAATGGGTTGGCATGTCCTTCGGGGCCAGGATCCAAAGAGACCTCAAAGTGACAACCTCTCAACCAGGTAATAAAGGCGGTGTCTCAGAGGGTTTAGATCATCAGTCCTGACCTTTGACCCATTAGGAGAGAGAGAGAGAGAGAGAGAGAGAGAGAGAGAGAGAGAGGTATCCTCATTACTAATGACAAAAAAAAAAAAAAATTACACGAGCTTAACACTTTAATACAACTCTTGCTTTATTTAGCATACCTTATAAGTACAACTTCTCTCTCTCTCTCTCTCTCTCTCTCTCTCTCTCTCTCGTTAAATAATGCAAGATTATTAAGTTTGTGTAAAGGATTTTGAGTCGTTAGAAATGAGGATACCTGCTCTCTCTCTCTCTCTCTCTCTCTCTCTCTCTCTCTCTCTCTTTCATTTACATATATATATATATATATATATACACACACACACACACACACACATATATATATATATATATATATACACACATATATATACAGTATATAAGCTACAAATAAAGTCAACAGCCGGACCGCAATGATCACTTTCCACGACTGACGAATGCCATAATTGACAGACTTGGTAACCAGCTATTCTCTGCACAAACTTTAAAGCCATGAATACATATCAACCTCTCTTCCAACAGTCAGTAGCACAATGGCTCGTGCTGAATCTATTATAATACATTCCAGCCAGTCAGCGTTGGAAGGACGATAGATTTCATGTCAAATTTTTAGAGTTTATTTTCTTCTCTAAAAGAATTATTCTTGAAAGAATCACGATAGTCAATAAAAAAATACATGTAGCTTTTGTTTACCATTTATGATTCCAGACCAGGTCAATATCATATTGAATATCGTTAACCTCCCCCCCCCACCCACCCCCGAATACTAGCCTAACACATGCATGCAAGTATATTTACACATGTGTACATCACATGTACGTACCTAAACATGAATGTTGCATTTATACATTATTCACGGACGAAATATGAAAGTTCAATGTCATTATGCATATTCAATTGTCCAAAAATGGACACTAAAATGAAGAAATTACTGCAGGGAATTAATCCGCCTATGAATTTGTTGCTGCAGTATGTGAATAAATCTTATACCGACTGCAAATTCAGTGAACATTTCTATTCACTTGCAACTAATACATAATCAATGAATTACTCCAAATAACAAACAGAACTAATTCATGATAAAAGTCTGTCATCTCCATTAAAGACATCATTTTTGGAGCTCTTGTGACTTTTGGATTTTGTAAAGAAAAAAAGAGAATTCAGTTGAAAACATTTATGGAACTTTAGTCTAAAAGCTTCACCAATACATTTAAAGATAAAGTAAAAACCAAGTCTCATGTTTCACTGCAAAATAGGTTTAAAACATTTGTGAATACTTTAAAAATGCTGTGCTCTAATATGGTTTCATTAGGAAACATGTGAAAGCCTATTCAATTAATGTCTATTTCTCTGCGTTTTTGCATGGTATGATAAACTAATTATGTGCAAAAAGTCACATAAAATAAACATTGAACAATGAGTACGTACAGACGAAAACATTTCAAATGCAAATTTCACCAATTTCACCTGAACAACGTGACATCAGAATAGAACAATTGAGATATCATTTGAGCTTAATAGATCAGTTCATCAGTTTTTTGCTTTCTCAAACAGGTTGTCTAAAATATCTAGCTGCAAATATCAAATTCTAAACAATACCAATTTCAATATGGAATACACGAACCGTATTATAAATTACACATCAATAAGTACGCAATTATTTTGAGGTTTTAAGTTTGGGGTTAATTTACAACAAACATATATTACTTTATGCTTAGATTCTCGTGAATCGGACATCAAAACGGAATTTATTGGCGAATATATTACCACCCGTTGAGATACTACCGCTAGACCAGATAGTACTACATTGGAACCTTCTCTCTGGTTACGTTTCATATTCCCTTTGCTTACACACAAACCGGATAGTCTGGCATATTCTATACATATTCTCCTCTGTCCTCATATAACTGACAACACAAGACAATTCTTCTTCTTCCAAGGGGTTACTGCACTGTAATTATTCAGTGGCCACTTTCCTCTTGGTAAGGGTAGAAGAGACTCTTTAGCTATGGTAAGCAGCTCTTCTAAGAGAAGGACACTCCAAAATTAAACCATTGTTCTCTAGTCTTGGATAGTGCCATAGCCTCTGTACCATGGTCTTCCACTGTCTTTGGTTACAGTTCTCTTGCCTGATGGTACACTAGGGCACACTATTCTATCTTATCTCCCTTCCTCTTGTTTTGTGAAAGTTTTTATAGTTTATATAGGAGATATTTATTATAATGTTGTTACTGTTCCTAGATTATTTTATTTTTTCGTCGTTTCCTTTCCTCACTGGGCTATTTTCCCTGTTGGAGACCCTGGGCTTATAACATCCTGCTTTTCCAACTTGGGTTGTAGTTTAGCAATTAATAATAATAATAATAACTGAAACAGATAATTTCAGTGGCGATCTCGTTCAAACATTCGCAAATGTCTTTTTCTTACAAACAAAAGGGTTGGATATCATCATCAGCGTTTTAGTTGAACACTGTTATTGAGGTTTGGTAATACGACGATAAACCTCTTGAACAGACCCAATAGAAGATAATTTATCAAAATGTAGCTGACGGAAATTATCTAAATGTTTGTTACGTACCTACAAAATGCCATATATTTCAACTTCAAGTGTAATACGCCATTCATTTATAAAATATCAATTTAAAATGATTAACAATATTCCAAAAACTCTAATCAGCCAAGAGATTTATGGATATGAACACAATTCGGCATTTAAAAATGACGGGTTCCATGAATGACATCACTCACTCAGACGAATAGTATACATGAGACCATTCAATTTATACTGCTTTGCATTTCAACCTCACTGAGTAATAGGACTGCCAATAAAAATCTGATCGAACATTTTGTTACTTAAAAATATTACTCGGTTAACATAATTAGAATGCAATATCTTTATAAACATACACGAACGAACGTCCATATACAAACGTCTATACATTTGAGTGGCCAAAACAGAAATCATATCAAAATTTAAATATTCGAAAGAGAAATATAATATAACTTGCTCATAAATCATTAAAATAAAATCTCATTTCCTGTAAAATATAAAAAATGACAGCTACAGAACAGATGTTGCTATGGCTCTACTTTAAGAGAATATATATATATATATATATATATGTATATATATATATATATATACACACACACATATATATATATATATATATACACACATATATATATACATATATATATATATATATGTGTATATATATATATATATATACACACACACACATATATATATATATATATATATACACACACAAATGTATCACATAGTATACATATATGTATATATATATATATATGTGTGTGTATATATATATATATATATGCACTCTTTGTTGTAGATGCAACAGTTCCTCCTTTACTCAAGCCAGATGGCTCAGTCACTCACTGTCCAGAGGAGAAGGCAACCCTTTTGGATGATGTTTTTGACAGTAAAGAGTAATGAAAAACTTGAACTTCCTCATTCCTGTTTTCCTCAGGCTAAACTAACTAGTTTAGCTTTTCGATCTCGTGAGATTAAAGCTCTGTTGATGGACCTTGATGCTTATGGAGGTGTAAACCCAAATGGTATTTTTCCTTTGTTTTTTATAAAGACAGCAGATTTCTTAGGCCCAAAGTTATCTGTTATTTTGCGCAAGTTAGCAAGAAGAGGAGCTTTTAGCACTTATTGGAGAATTGGTAATGTTACTCCTCTATGTAAATGTGTTTGTGGTAGCTCAAGTCCCACTGATTACCGCCCAATTTCCATAAATCCCATATTATCTAAAGTTTTTGAACGTCTTCTGGCAAAAAGTCCTTCTTACAATCTCCAATGCTGTACAGAAATCCTTTGATTGTGGTCAGGAAGTTCGTATGATTGGCCTTGATTTTAGTGCTGCCTTTGACCGTGTTAATCATGAGGCTCTTGTTTTCAAACTCAAACAGTTGGGAGTGGGTGGGTCGTTTCTTAGCATTATTATTAATTTTTTAAGTAATAGATCTCAAGGAGTTGTTGTTGATGGGCACCATAGTGAGTATAAGAATGTGATATCCGGTGTTCCACAGGGTAGTGTTCTTGGCCCATTAATTTTCATACTATATACACATGACATGTGGTTTGGCCTAGAAAACAAGCTTGTTGCATATGCAGATGATGCTACTCTCTTTGCATCAATTCCATCCCCTGAATGTAGATCTGGGGTTGGTGAATCCCTTAACAGAGAATTAGCTAGAATTAGTGCATGGTGCAAATTATGGGGTATGAAGTTGAATCCTAACAAAACTCAAAGTATGATTGTAAGTAGGTCAAGGACGGTGGCTCCTCAACATCCGGATCTCAGTATTGATAATGTTTCTTTAAATTTGTACGACTCTTTTAAAATTTCAGGTGTGATTCTCGACAGCAAATTTAATTTTGAGAAACACATTAGGTCTGTGTCTTCTTCAATTGAGAAAGTCTTACAAGATTTTCGGTGATCAATCTATTCTGAAGAAGTGTTTTAATTCTTTCATTCTACCTTGTTTTGAGTATTGTTCTCCTGTCTGGTGTTCAACTGCTGATTCTCATCATAATTTGTTGGACAGAAACTTACGGTCTATTAAAATTCTTATTCCTGATCTAGATATTAATCTCTGGCACCGTCGTTCAATTAGTTCATTATGCATGTTGCATAAGATTTTTCATAACTCTGACCATCCTTCACATTCAGATCTCCCTGGACAATTCTATCCTGTTCGTAATACTAGGCAGGCAGTTAATTCTAATAGCCAGGCCTTCTCCATCATGAGGCTCAATACTACACAGTATTCTAGAAGTTTTATTCCAGCTGTTACCAAGTTGTGGAATGATCTTCCTAATCGGGTAGTTGAATCTGTAGAACTTCAAAATTTTAAAGTTGGAGTAAATGTTTTTATGTTGACCAGGCTGACATGAGTCTTTTTATAGTTTATATATGACATATCTGTTTTTGACGTTGTTAATAGTTTATATAGGACATATCTGGTTTGACGCTGTTACTGTTTTTAGAATGATTTATTGTTAAATTATTCTCATCATTTATTTATTTCCTTATTTCCTTTCCTTATTGGGCTATTTTTGCCTGTTGGAGCCCTTGGGCTTATAGCATCTTGCATTTCCAACTAGGGTTGTAGCTTGGCTAGTAATAATAATAATAATAATAATAATAATAATAATATATATATATATATATATATATATATATACACACATAAATACATACATACATACATGCACATGTATATATACACAAAGTTTTTTTTAAATAAGGAAAAGATCGAGAGAAACACTATCGTTAGGTCTATTTTTTTCTTTCAATGCAATCTCTTAAACAGGAAATAGTAATTAGCACAGTATGCGGTAACGTCACATTATTTTTCTTCAGCCTCTTACTAAAATATTCTTACTGCTAAGTTTCCACATCATTAAACAGTCCCCATATATAACTAGTAAACACTACGAATTCAACTACTCAGTTGTCATTAAATCTAACTAACTGGAAGTCTCCCCTCCCTCATTCTTACATTTCAAGGATGCCATTAATGCTTTAAGTAAAGTTGTTTTAATTCTTTTTTTATGAATACACAAACTTATGGAACTCTAATCCACCTGATTACCTTGGATCACCTCCTTTGCCACGTCGTGGTCGTATATGTGCCTTTTTATAGCTTTTAACCCTTTTCCAAAAACAATACAAGGTCAATTAAGCTTCAGCATCAATTTTGAATATTCCAGTTCCCCCTTAGAAATCTTTTACCTGGTCTTTAACATCCACTGAGATCAGACTCATCTACGTGTAATAAGTCTTTTCCTTTTTTTTTTTTTGTTTTTTTTTTTTTTAAATCTTGGGTAATATCTTCGAGCATATACTTATATGTTACCTCGATACATTCTTCCAAATCATAACCTCATTTCTAGACCTTTCCACTAACCATTTATCCTTACTCTTTTTACTAGGCACTTTAAGCTTTCTCCTTTATAAATGACTAAGTGCCCTTGAATATGGAACTATGAAAAGCAGATAAGAATCGAAAATACAGCATACACAAGCAAATCTGAACGTCAGATCAGTTGAAGGCATTAAACGAATTAATTGCTTCGACATATTTTTGGTCGCAAATTGATAATTCGTCAAATGACAGTGAGAAAACTGCAACTATCAATGTGACACTGGTTTATCAGGAATCTAAAGTTATTTTGCAAGACATGTGGTTCAAAAGTTGGCATAAATTAAACAAGCACACCGAACTCCTTACGAAAGGCATTAATAACAAGATTGTTCCTAAACCTATACACCACACATGTTTTCTAGATGAATCATTAATGAGAAACATTAAGTACACAATCAGGCAGTGCTAAAGAAACTAAATGATCCTACACAGAGCACTTAATTCATTAAATACTCGTTGAAATGGAAAACAACAACAATAACAGCAAACAAATTAACTTCTGTACGGATGATCAGACAAGTAATGCAAGCTTTAAATACATTTCCAACATATGTTTGTTAAACAGAATCCCCTGCAGATATTATATTATGATAACAAATTTACTAAACGTAATGTTAGGGAAACATGTCAAGTCGTATGTACAATTACATGAAACAAAATAACCAGAATCGCAAAATTATGAATACTATTGTACTGAAAAAAGAGAAATAAATATCGACGAGAAAATTGTCCGAGTATCCATACTTTTTTTTTACACAAATGAATACACGAAAAAAAAAAAAAATACTAATTTTCATAAGTCTTGAAAACATAATAAGGGAAGTCAATAAAATTTTCATAGAATATAAAGAGGTGACGAGAGTGGGTAAGAACCAACATGATTTTCTAGTTTAATGTGAAATCAAGAATCAGTACAAAGCGAGTGTTCTTTCTAGCTTTGAAAAATACGGAAGCATTCAAATGCTTGTGATTATTATGGCCATTTGAAAAATTAAATGAATCTTTAATTCAGTTTCTAAGCATCCTTAATATATATATATATATATATGTATATATATATATATATATATGTGTGTATATATATATATATATATAATTTTTGTCTATATTTACGTATAATATATATATATATATATATATATACATATATATATATATATGTTTGTCTATATTTACGTATAATATACACAGTGTATATACTCTATATGAGTGTATATACATACATACATTATATATATATACACACACATATATATATATATATATATGTCCATATTTACGTATAAAATATATATGTATATAATATATATATATATATGTGTGTATATATATATATATACATATATATATATATATATGTGTGTGTGTGTGTGTATGTATGCATATATATATATATATATATATTATATATATATATATATATGTGTGTGTGTGTGTGTGTGTGCGCGCGTATATATAAGCGAGTAGAACTAACGCGAATACTTCAATCAGAAAGACCCTTTTGATTCTAATTACAGTAAGAAGGTAAAGGAACTCAAAATATGAATAATAAGAATCCACGAATAGTCTCATACACCAAGAAGAGAAAGAAGACGATTAAATGAAACCTCACGAGTCAAAGCAAATAAGAGGATTAAAAGCGCTGTTTTCTACTGCCATAAGTAAGGTAAGAAGAAGCCCGCAATCAAAATCTAAAACAAGAGACTCTCGGCAAACAATGGATATAAAGACCCACATCCCTCTCCAGGCTTCATGAAATTGGCCAGGTTCTTAAAAGACTAATTCACAATTTCCCTTCCCTACTTTCCATCTGTATAACAAAACCAATTTCCATATTACTTCCTCCACCCTTCCCAATCACTTCTTCTCTCTCTCTCTCTCTCTCTCTCTCTCTCTCTCTCTCTCCACTCAACTACAGATCCATAAAACGTCTTTCCTTGCTGAACCTACCAATACCAGGCCTGTATATGACAGTGCCAAGCAAATAAAAAGGATCAAGCAAAGAGCTTAAAATGTTATAAACCCTTTTAAACAGGATGCCATCTCATTTTATTACTCTATTGTTGGAGTATTTCAAAACTAAATAAATCGAATCACTAGAACATTCTAATACAAATTCGTTGTCATTACAGCGGCGTCTTCACTAAAAATGGAACCCAGCTGGATGGAAGAGGTGTTCGATGAATGCTTTTCACAAAGGAGAGAAAGCGACAGCGAGGGGAGACGAAGCGAAGTCCTGCCTTATCATCCATCGAAGAAATCAACATAGATTCGGGGGTTTCTCTGACTTTCCTTTATTTTCTTTCTCTCCATTCTTTGTCTTTTATATCGACATGAATATATCCAGGTTAAATGCTGGACATTCTTACTCAAGAAACCATTATTGTCAGCTATTGTCGGATGAGAAAGAACAGCTATCCTGTATTTGCAGAGATCTATTCAATAATGAGAGTTTCAATGTCCTAACTAACAACCTTTAAAGTATGTCGCCCATTCCGTAACCTCTCTCGCCAGTAGGTCATTGTTCGATCAGCATTAACACCGTAAACATCCCCGCTTATGCGAGACGTTCTTTTCTTTCCAAAAGCATTAAGCTGGAAAACAACGTCGTACCCATATACTGGAAATTGCAGTAGGAATGCAACAACTGTGTAATATGAGAGAGAGAGAGAGAGAGAGAGAGAGAGAGAGAGAGAGAGAGAGAGTTAAAGAACATGGGAAAATCATTAAAGATAGTGATTATAAAATCTCGAAGTTAATGCCAAAGAAGCTGATAAAAGAACAAAATATAGTTTCAAAAGCTCACAATATCATCATCCTTTCCTTTATTCTCAACGAATGTACCAATATGTTGTTGTATACAAAATGAAAATGTAAGTGGTTGATCCAATGAACATCCAAATATATGAGCAAGGAAATTGCAAATATTAGATCAACTGTCTCGTATATCAAATACTCACGGTAGGAGCTACAATTGTTTGACATAACGTATAAGGGAACATCACAATTAATAGTTATTATTATTATTATTATTATTATTATTATTATTATTATTATTATTATTATTATTATTATTATTATTATTATTATTAGCTAAGCTACACCCTAGTTGGAAAAGCAAGATGCTATAAGCCCAAGGG
>NC_090729.1:147704730-147714730 GCF_036898095.1 Palaemon carinicauda
GCCCAAGGGCTCTAATAGGGAAAAATAGCCCAGTGAGGAAAGAAAATAAGGAAATAGATAAACAATATAAGAAGCAATGAAAAATTGAAATTAAATATTTTAAAAACATTAAACAACATAACCAACTATAGGGAAAGTAAGTGGGAAAAATGCGAAAATATGACTATTTACTTAAGATTAATTTACATTTTTACCCGTTAGCTAATATAAACGAAGTTTCACCAGTGATTATCAGTACTTGCACATGCATGAACATCAATTTACTTCGCAGACGTCGAGTCACCCAGAGGAGTCATTTACGTCAATTAGCCAATGTAATTATCGAGCTTTTCTTTACGCTGCCAGACGAGGCTTAGAACGTAACTTTCAGCAATATAATTACTAATAACAGTCCGTGCCCATCATGCACCGATCATCGTTAATATCTGCAGAGACGATTTAGTTCCTCTTAATATTCTTTCCACACGTAAAGGAACGAGAATTCAATGAGATTCTAATTATCTCCTCTTTTTACCCGAGGAAATTCTCGTGCATAAACAACCCAAAGGCTTATCTGATCTGTCTCCCTTTTCAGTTACTGATATCAATGCATCTCTTCCATCCTCTTTGAGAGGGTTGAATCCCTCTGAAGTTTGATCTTTTCAATCATTTATATCTCGCCAAACAAATCTCATGATTCCATCTAAGATATAATAATAAAAGACAAGCCATAATAATTATCTACGTAGTACTTTTTCTTTCGCTCTATTCTATATGGAAGAAGACATAAAATCTTTATATTAAGTTTCATCCACTTAAGTTTCTATTTCGTTTCATTGCTCTGATATGATCCGTCAAAAGAAATAGGGGGATTAAACCATATCAGAGATTTTCTCTCGTTCATTTATTATTCGAACTGTGCATGCCATATTCCTTCCTCTCTTCCCCAAGGAATGCAATTCACGCGATTGATAATGCGAGCTTCTTAAGTCGCGACAAAGATATGATTTGACTAAATACAAAGTATGCACATCTCTCACATGATAATGATATATATATATATATATATATATATATATATATATATATATATATATATATATATATATATATATACACATATATATACGAAACGTATATATCTTCTGGAAAAATATGTTGTTAATTACCTAGACCTATTGCAAGTTCAGTGACACACCTATGTGACACCTCACTAAACCTTTAGATAGTCCAATGGGTTTAACTGTACCTCCCCTTATAACTTTGTGTGGGGGATCGAATCTCATCAAGTGAGTTATGATCTCTCAATCCATTTTCTTTTATCTCAATCTATTTTCTTTTATTTTGATTAAATCTTTGTGATCAAGTGTGTCTAAAATGTGATGAATTCGAGAATTAGTAGGGTATTGCGGCCATTATAAACACCAAAAAACTCCCACACTGACATTATATATATACATATATATATATATATATATATATATATATATATATATATATATATATATATATATATATATATACGCGTACACACATACACGAACCCGCACGCACACGCACATTACACACACACACATCTCATATATATATATATATATATATATATATATATATATATATATATATATATATGATGTATGTGGGCAAATTTATATATACATATATATATATATATATATATATATATATATATATGTGTGTGTGTGTGTGTATACACACACACACACACACACACACACACACACACACACACATATATATATATATATATATATATATATATATATATATATATATATATATATATATATATAGCATTATGTACGATTAATGATGACTTTAATTTAATTAATTGTATGTACGTAAATATGCGTAAACTGGTTCATAATAATAACAATAAAAATGGTAGAATGAGTAACAATGATAACTATTATTCTTGCCATCGTGATATAAATTAAACCCCACATCCCTTTATACAAAACTATGCTATTAGATGCAATGTAAGCATCCTTAGAACAGTATAGCCATTACCGAAAAAGACCAAGACCCAAGGTGAGTAAGAACAACTGGTTTATCGCCACCAATTGAACGTGAAAGAAGATCTTCAGGTAATATGATATCTAAGATCACGAAAGATTACGGCTCATAATCTTACCATCGAAAAATAAAGCTAATAAATATGAGGGTCAAAACCTTAAGTGACTTTGTTATAAATAAAAAAAAAAGATACCATTACTATCCGACAATACATTAAGAAATATATATAAGCTCCATTTAGACGTCGCAGAGAACATTATTATGAACGAAATTTTATGACATATCTCAACATGATATAGCATAGAAGTCTAAATACCTTGCTTTCTGGTGAATTTCAAAACTTAATAACATACAGAATTAAATTTCAATAACCATCAGCTTAGCTATTGCCTAATGATATAACTTTAAACAAAATCTATCATAGATAGTTTCATGAACTCAGCATTATCATTTTAGTTTGTTATGTTATAATTAAAGATGCCAAAATACCGATGCCCACAATTATTAAGGATTTTTTTTAACTTCTTGAAACTTGAAATAGGAAAATAATTCCTTTGAATAGTTTCATTCATATCAAATCTCAAAACCGAAAGGAAACATATACTTCTGGTAAAACAAGCAACTGCCTCAGAAAATGTTAAGGTCGAGAAAATATAAAGAATATCTGTTAGTAAAAATAGACCCAAAAGTCAACGAAAAAAAGATAGGTAAAGGGTAAAAGCTGCTCTTCTACTTAACTTGTGGCCAGCAAATTCTCTTCAACATTCGTTAGACATTCTTCTCGCCTTACCTGAAACAGAAGGAAAGAGGTGATTAATCAAAGGATTAAGCAAATCTAGCATGCAATGTTCTTTTCATTTTTAGGTAGATATTTGAAAGTCTTTTTCCTTAAACGAAAAATTACTCATTTCGAAATTTTCAAATAAAGATGACACAGACTTTTTCCTCGTGGCCATTCCCTAAAGAAAATATTTTCGTATTTCATTCTAACGGTTTCAGTTGCGCGGGGAGTTTCCGCAAAATTTATAACTTTTGTTCACTGTTATTTCCAATTTACATAAACTTATCATTTCCGTTAAGTTAGTGTATTTCATTAAAATATAATTTTCCAGTTCAACAGTGGTGAACCGAATACAGTTGGAGTAATGCTCACTTGATTTTCAATGCTGCCACGCTGTTGATTACAAAATTACACGTCTCAAAATCGTAAAAAACCAAAAAGTTCGTTTACACCTGAATCCCTGATTTCAATCTGCAATCTTGAATAAAAATAATAATAAAAAAACCGATTATAAAATAGAGAACACTTAAATTCTTTTTCAGCCGACATAATATATTTGATAAGAAATACTGTTATAGAAGTAAAAGATAAAGAACTAATGAAGTAATTTATCTAATTGTATAGCATATTGTAATTGGATACGACGTGAAAAAAAAAATATATATATATATATATATGTATGTATATATATATATATATATATATATATATATATATATATATATATATATATTTCATGATTATATCAAAAGCAAGAACACATATAATATAAAATTTACGTTAAAATTCAGAAAATATTACACTGTATTATAATCGCATATTAGACCAAAGTCCTTTAAATTAGTTATAATAATTTTATCCATCAGGGAAGATGAAAATAAGAAAAGAGAACCAAACTTAAGTGTGTAAACTAAAGAAAAAAATAAATCACTCAATTTGCTGTAAACAGCCATGGGTCATATTTCACGAGGAAGCTCTCTCAAAATTACATGAACAAATATTGCTGATGACAGAATACATATCACTGCTGGCTTGCAGAGATCTCTGAAACGCTAAACTCCAACTCCAACGATGTGTTTCTCATTTACTCAGACGTTTCTTTGCTGAAGTCTGTCTCTCTAACACATTACCGTCATAAATTGTACACACGTTTGCAAATAAATAAAACAAATGACAGTTAACCCCCAGTAAACAGAAAAGCGTGAATTTTACACAATCAATTGACCGCCATGCATTCAAATTCTTTTTGTTTGGGGACAAGAAGAAAAGTAATTTAGAGATGAAGCAAATACGTAACTGAAGAATATGACATTTTGATAGTGTTTATGCAAAATAGACGGGGTCAAGGTTGGACTTAAAGGGAATGCAATCACAGGGATTCTCATATTTAATTCTACTAAACAAATATGGTTTTTGCCCGAAGGCAACGTTTTTGTCTGGGGTTAGAATAAAAAAGTGTAATTTTGTTATATCAAGATTATGAATCCTTTTGTTTTTTGCTGATCGTTGAAAACGATATTCGATTTTTATTGACTGACCTTGAATGTAAGGTTTTCTGGCGATCGTAAAATGTTCAGTAAAGTTTACAATACAATTGTAATAAATTAATGCAAGTAAAAAAAAAAAATCACTATTAACCGTGATATCTATAACAGACAACTGATATCTACAAAAATTCCAAAATTTTTCCATTGAATTTAAGGAAGGATACAATGGTGTTAAAAATGTATTTGAATCATTCTGAATGGAATTTCTAGAGAGAGAGAGAGAGAGAGAGAGAGAGAGAGAGAGAGAGAGAGAGAGAGAGACTCCAGAATATATCATCAGATTGATTTGTATTGGGGTGTTTTCTTTTACAAATATTCTGAGGTTTATTTGTTATCACGCATACTTGTTGATTCTGTATTCTAGAAACATTTCCAAATCTCTTCTCCGGGTTACCTGAACATCCTTCTCAGTTTCAAAAGGATTCAAGTACGGTATTCTGTCTGTCTCTCTCTCTCTCTCCCCTCTCTCTCTCTCTCTCTCTCTCTCTCTCTTCTCTCTCTCTCTCTCTCTCTCTCTCTCTCTCTCTCTCTCTCTGATAATGTTGTTGTCCGTTTTCGATCAAACACAAATGAAGGTGGACAAACTTTCCCATCGTGGACATGTCGTGGATGTGTCTCGATAGGTAGTCGCCCCGAAGTTGATTAAAGTGTAAGGAAGTTTTGATGGGGTGGACATGTCTCATCGACGGAAGTTTTCGGCGGCATAAACATGTATATATTTATACCTTGAATAAATGATGCGCATTATAGCCACCCGCTTTTCACCTGCGATTTGGCGATGCCCAAAATAAATCCTTGAAAGGTTAACCAAAAATTAGAATTTCAACTTTATCGTAATTATTATTATTATTATTATTATTATTATTATTATTATTATTATTATTACATGCTAAGCTACAACCATAGTTGGAAAAGCAGGATGCTATAAGCCCGGGGGCTCCACCAGGGAAAATGACCCAGTGAGGAAAGGAAACAAGGAAAATAATATATTCTAAGAAAAGTAATACCCAGGACTAGAGAACAATGGTTTGATTTTGGAGTGCCCTTCTTCTAGAAGAGTTGATCACCATAGCCAAAGAGTCACTTCTACCCTTACCAACAATTACAGTGCAGTAGTTAACCCCTTGAGAACAAGAATTGTTTGGTAATCTCAGTGTTGACAGGTGTATGAGGATAGAGGAGAAACTGTAAAGAATAGGCCAAACTATTCGGTGTATGTGTAGGCATAGGGAAAATTAACAGTAACCAGAGAGAAGGATCCAATGTAGCACTGTGTGACCAGTCAAAGTACACTATAACTCTTTGTCGGTGATATATCATTTAAAAATTAAGAAATTGAACTACATTTTTTACTTAACGACAATTGACAGCACTAAACGATTAACACCATTAGATAATTTTTACTATTATTGAGCACAATCTATAAAAGCCAAAATATATATTTCGTAAAATATGTGAAAAGCCAAATAAATATTTTTTCATAAAAATTTCAAGAGCCTATTTTTTTTTTTTTTTAATAAAATTTTCAGAAACTTTAACGTTGTAAAACCTTTCAGAGTCGAATAACATATAATAAAAAGAAGAGGTGTGATGTTTTAAACAAAACTACACGAGCCACCTGTCTTACTAAAGAGCATCTCCACAAAGGCACGTTAAATGTGGCTGTATGTCATGCTTATAATCTTGTTAGCGTTTTTCAGCCTTTCATAATGTAGAACTCACGCTTGAAAGCTGGACTAAAGTCTGGGTTAATCTATTCGTTTAGGTTCAGGATGCCTAATTACTGCGAATACACCAAACTCCCGAGTTTTTCATGGCCCTCAACGATTGAAACTGTAGGGAAAAATGAAAATATGTACGTCACAATCATTCCTCACTCGTAATATAAGAATTGCTGATTTCCTTCCCACATAATCACACTTTTACAAGAAAGTTTCCTCTGACTTTTTTAAAATTTTCTTCCAATAGATATTCCATACGATTAAGAGAGATCGTCAGCGAAAGGCCGATTAGAAGAGAATTATATTAAATAAATATATTGAAGTAATTCGAACAATTCTGATACTAAGCTTAATATTTTAAAACCGGAAGTTAATCTATCGTCTTCAGTTTATGAAATATGGTGTTTTGGCTTTATTAAATATGGGGTCTCAAATTATCTTTGTTCGGGTGTCAAATACAAATTTAAGTGTGATCGACATAATGCATCATATATTGGGAAAAGTAAAAGTTATTGATAAACAAGATTGTCCAAATATTTTGTTGGTTCACCGAGAACAGGAATTTTATGGCAAAATCAATCCATTCCGCCATCAGAAACCATTCACAAAGTGAGCATCACCAAATGTCTTAGGAGAATGTTTCCATTCTGGCCATATCACTGGACCTAATAACAATTAATTCTAATTATTAATAATTAATAATAATAATTAATTCTAATTGATAATCAATAATTAATAATCAATAATAATTAATAATTAATAATAATAATAATAATAATAATTAATAATTATTAATGATAATAATAAATAATTAATAATAATAATAAATAATAATAAATAATAATAAGTACTATTATTATTATTATTATTATTAATAATAAATAATAATAATAAATAATAAATAATAATAATAATAAATAATAATATTAATAAATAATAATAATAATAATAATAATAATAATAATAAGATAATAAAATAATAATAATAATAATAAAATAACAAAATAATAAAATAATAAAATAATAATAATAATAATAATAATAATAATAATAATAATAATAATAATAAAAGAGTTAGTTTACATCACACCTAACAACCTATACATTTATCCACATTTTGAACTATTAACATGAAATTTGTTGTTATTCACTGACGATTGCAAATTTGCCAACTTTCAAGCTAAAATTTCAATTGAACGTATTTGCAAATAACATCTGTGAAACCATGAAATCTGGAAGCTACTGACCACCCGCAGACTTTCATAATCACGCATCAAATTATTTTTGTAGGGTTTGGCAATGAACACTTTTTTTTTTTTATTTATTTTTTTTTTCGATCTGCTTGTTTTGGTTTAGTGCCCACATCTCTGGCTGTATTCAGAAAAATATTTTAATAAAGGATCCTGTACTTATACTTCATTTTTTCTTTAGAGATGACCCAAACCATCTGGACGCGATTAAATAAACTTGAATTAATGATCAAGCAAAATAATTACCAGTTTCCGTGGATAGTTTACTAATTGATATTGAATTCCACTCATCGTCAAAGTAATTTAGATTTATGTGAAGTATACAGGAGTTTTTATCTAATAAGAATAAAGCAACTATGTCACTAGATTTATTAAATAAAACATTTTTCGTCTCGAACAATTCTATGGCGTTTATAACATCTCTTATAGCTTAATAAAAACAAACTATTTTTCAGTCATCGCAGGTAAATCTATTTTTCAGGAGAAAATAATTATACACTGAAATAACAGAAAATCTTCAAAATTCATAAAAAAAAAAAATCAAACTTTTGCGTAGGCACAAATGCATAGAAACAGTCATACCTTTGTTTTTATCAAAGCTATTATCAGCTAAAGACCATAATCATGTTATGAAAATAATTATATAATTTATGATGTGATAAAACACCAAATTAATAATTCGCCTCACGCTCTTCCCCAAGGTTCTAGACTTGAAGAAGTAAAACGTAATAGCAAAATATTTTATTCGTTTATTAGCATATTCATTCCAGGAACCATTAATTTACATATTTTTCTTTTGCTTCAACATAAAACTATAATACCATGCGGAATAAGATTACCCTACCAAGAGCCCAATCTGTTTTGAAGGATGTCTATATTTTTATATTTTCCCTCTGATTATCATTCGAAATTTCCTTGCCTTTCTCCAATCTTGTATTTCGTATAGGATGAGAGTATGCATATCACTTTCATGACAATGTAATTTTAATGATCTTATAAGGGAATTTACTTGAAGGAACAAAATGCCTTATAAAAATAAGCTTAATAATAAGGAGAAATTATTCATGAAAAAAGAGGTTTTGAGAGCACTGCCGTTAAAATATGCATGATGCATATGATGTGCGGTAGTTTGTAAAGCTGTATGTATGGCTATTCATACTATTATTCTCTTCACTAATTTGCTGCCTTGATTTTTACGCAGGTTGAGTATTAACATGCTACTGAATTCCCTCTCCCAATTACCATCTGTACACTCAACCCCGAAAAATACTATGTCAACTTCTCAGAAATCTTTTTACCTTCACTGGTATACTATGTACCATTATTCCTACACATTTCTTGCAATCGACCTTGTTACTTTCACCTCTTTATAACAAAAAAAATTATTCTTATTACTCATTTTGTTACAAGTAAACATTCCATTGCACTAACTCAGCTATTCTACAGAATTTCAATTACAATTTTAACAACTGCTACTTTCGTCACGAAATCAAAACTTAATTGACTATCATACTGCACAGCACACATACAGACAGACACACACACAGACACACACACATATACAGTACACACACACACACAAACACATATACAGTACAAACACACACACACACACACATATATATATATATATATATATATATATATATATACCTTTTAACCTTTAGTTATATAAACACTTTTGTATTTGTTACTACAATCCTAAAATATGTTGGGATGCAAAGCTTGCCACTACCATTGTGCCTTATCATTTACTTCCCAATTACACATAAGGCTGGTTGTTATACCAAAGGTATAATTCATGTATACCAGTTTAATGAAGCTGACTAATATATCTTTCAATATATATATACATATATATATATATATTTATATATATATATATATATATATATATATATATATATATATATATATATATATATATATGGTATACCTACGAAGTTCATATGGCTTTTGTACAGCATGGTGCCAGGATAGAAAAAATAAATAATTATATGATTCACTGCATCTCCGAAAATATCATTTAAAAAGGACGATTATAATTCAAGGTATTACTACATCTGGCAACCCCAGTGCTATATCACGTCATTGGATATCATTACGTCATACCAAATAAAATCTTAAGTGCTTCATGAATCTTGAATGTTCTCTTAATTTAAACAAGATCGCCCGGCATATTTTTCATAAGTGCACTGTAGAAAAATATCTTTTACCTCTTTCCAATTCTAGTAATATTGCAGCTTTCACGGTAAAGATTTCTCTCATCACTGATTCAAAATTGACCCGATTTAACATAAAATGAGTTGATCGTTCGGAAGTGAAGGAAGGAATAACCTAGTAAAGACGTCCTTGATACTATTTGCCTTGTTTTGGTTTTATTAAGAAAAAATCTTAAACTGATTGAAAACTACTACGGTAATGTACCCTATTAAATAAAGAGCAAGTGTCTGGATATATATATATATATATATATATATATATATATATATATATATATATATATATATATATATATATATATATATATCCATCCATATACCGAGGCACTTCCCCCAATTTTGGGGGGTAGCCGACACCAACAATGAAACAAAACAAAAAGGGGACCTCTACTCTCTATGTTCCTTCAGCCTAATCAGGGACTCAACCGAGTTCAGCTGGTACTGCTAGGGTGCCACAGCCCAA
>NC_090729.1:147719730-147729730 GCF_036898095.1 Palaemon carinicauda
TCAATAGAGAATTCCTTCGATTCTGAAGCGGAAAGGCAATAGCAAATTCCTTTTCCCCTTTGTTCTGAAGCAGGTAAAGCAATAATTAATTCCTTTTCAACTTTGTTCTGAAGCGAGTAAATCAATAGAGAATTCCTTTTCCCATTTGTTCTGAAGCAGGAAAAGCAATATAGAATTCCTTTGATTCTGAAGCTGGAAAAGCAATAGAGAATTCCTTTTTCATCCTTGTTCTGAAGCAGGTAAAGCAATAGAGAATTCCTTTGATCCTGAAAAGGGAAAGCAATAGAGAATTCCTTTTCACTTTTGTTCTGAAGCGGGTTAAGCAATAACGAATTCCTTTTCCCCCTTTGTTCTGAAACTGATAAATCAACATAGAATTTCTTTTCCCGTTTGTTCTAAAGTGGGTAAAGCAATAGAGAATTCCTTTTTCTCTTCGTTCTAAAGAAGGGAAAGCAATAGAAAATTCTTTTTCCCCTTTGTTGTGAGGGTGAAAAATAATCACGAATTCCTTTTCCCCTTTCGTTCTGAAGCGGGTGGGCGATAGAGAATTTTGTTCCCCTTTGTTCTGAAGTGGGTGAAGCAATAGAAATTCTATTTCTCTTTTCTTTTGAATGAGTAAAGCAATAGAGAGTTTCTTTTCCCCTTTGTTTTGAAGTGAGTAAAGCAATAAAGAATTTATTTTTCCCTTTTGCTCTGAAGCGGGTGGGCAATAGAGAATTTTGTTCCCCTTTGTTCTGAAGTGGGGGAAGCAATAGAATTTCTTTTCCTCTTTTGTTTTGAAGCGGGTAAAGCAATAGCGAATTCCTTTTCCCCTTTGTTCTGAAGCGGGTAAACCAATAGAGAATTCCTTTATCTCTTCGTTCTGAAGAAGGGAAAGCAATAGAAAATTCTTTTTCCCCTTTGTTGTGAGGGTGAAAAAACAATAGAGCATTCCTTTTCCCCTTTTGTTCTGAAGCGGGTGGGCAGTAGAGAATTTTGTTCCCCTTTGTTCTGAAGTGGGGGAAGCAATAGAATTTCTTTTCCTCTTTTGTTTTGAAGCGGGTAAAGCAATAGCGAATTCCTTTTCCCCTTTGTTCTGAAGCGGGTAAACCAATAGAGAATTCCTTTATCTCTTCGTTCTGAAGAAGGGAAAGCAATAGAAAATTCTTTTTCCCCTTTGTTGTGAGGGTGAAAAAACAATAGAGCATTCCTTTTCCCCTTTTGTTCTGAAGCGGGTGGGCAGTAGAGAATTTTGTTCAGCTTTGTTTTGAAGTGGGTGAAGCAATAGAATTTCTTTTCTTCTTTTGTTTTGAAGCGGGTAAAGCAATACAGAATTTCTTTTCCCCTTTGTTCTGAAATGGGTAAAGCAATAGAGAATTCCTTTTTTCCTATTTCTGAAGCGGGTAAAGCAACAGAGAATTTCTATTCCCCTTTGTTCCGAAGCGGACAAACCAATAGAAAATTGTTTTTCACCTTTGTTCAGAAGCATGGAAAATAATAGACAATGCCTTTTCCACCTTTGTTCTGAAGTGGGGGAAAGCAATAGTGCATTCCTTTTTTCCTATTCCAAAAGTGGGTGAAGCAATAGCGAATACCTTTTCCCCTCAGTTTTGAAGTGGATAAAACAATAGAAAATTTATTTTCCCCTTTGTTTTGAAGGGCAAAGCAATAGAGAATTCCTTTTGCTATGAAGCGGGCGAGGCAATAGCAAATTCCTTTTCCCTTATGTTCTGAAGTGGATAAAGCAATAGAGAATTTCTTTTCCCCTTTGTTCTGAAATGGGTAAAGCAATAGAGAATTCCTTTGGTTCTGAAGCGGGCGAAGCAATAGCGAATTCCCTTTCCCTTCTTTTCTGAAGTGGATAAAGCAATAGAGAATTTCGTTTCCCCTTTGTTGTGAAGCAGGTAAAGCAATAGAGAATTCCTTAGGTTCTGAAGTGGGTGAAGCAATAGCGAATGCCTTTTCCCTTATGTTCTAAAGTTGATAAAGCAATAAAGAATTTATTTTCCCATTTTTTCTGAAGTAGGTAAAGTAATAGATAATTCATTTGGTTCTGAAGTGGGTGAAGCAATAGCAAATTCCTTTGCACCTCATTTCTGAAGTGGATAAAGCAATAGAGCATTTCTTTTCCACTTTGTTCTGAAATGGGTAGAGTAATAGAGAATTCCTTTGGTTCTTAAGAAGTTGAAGCAATAGCTAATTCCCTTTCCCTTCCATTTTGAAGTGGATAAAGCATTAGAGAACTTCTTTTTCCCTTTGTTCTGAAGCAGGTAAAGCAATAAAGACTTTCTTTTCCCCTTTGCTCTGAAATGGTTAAAGCAATAGAGAACTCCTTTGGTTCTGAAGTGGGCGAAGCAATAGCGAATTCCTTTTTCTTTCTGTTCTGAAGTGGATAAAGCAATTGAGAATTCCTTTTCCCATTTGTTCTTAAATCGGTAAAGCAATAGAGAATTCCTATGGTTCTGATGCGGCCGAAGCAATAGCGAATTCCTTTTCCATTCTGTTCTGAAGTAGCTAAAGCAATAGAGAATTCCTTTCCCCATTTGTTCTGAAATGGGTAAAGTAATAGAGAATTCCTTTGGGTCTGATGTGGATGAAGCAATAACAAATTCCTTTTCCCTTTTGTTCTGAAGTGGATTAAGCAAGAGAGAATTTCTTTTCCCCTTTGTTCTGAAATGGGTAAAGCAATAGAGAATTCCTTTGGTTCTGAAGTGGGCAGAGCATCAGCGAATTCCTTTTTCCTTCTGTTCTGAAGTGGATAAAGAAATAGAGAATTCCTTTTCCCATTTGTTCTTAAATCGGTAAAGCAATAAAGAATTCCTCTGGTTCTGAAGCGGGCGAAGCAATAGCGAATTCCTTTTCCCTTCTGTTCTGAAGTGGCTAAAGCAATAGAGAATTCCTTTCCCCCTTTGTTCTTAAAGGGGTAAAGTAATAGAGAATTCCTTTGGTTCTGAAGCGGGTGAAGCAATGGCGAATTTCTTTTTCCTTCTGTTCTGAAGCGGATTAAACAATAGAGAATTTCTTTTCCCCTTTGTTCTGAAATGGGTAAAGCAATAGAGAATTCCTTTGGTTCTGAAGTGGGCAAAGCATCAGCGAATTCCTTTTTTCCTTCTGTTCTGAAGTGGATAAAGCAATAGAGAATTCCTTTTCCCATTTGTTTTGAAATCGATAAAGCAATAGAGAATTCCTCTGGTTCTGAAGCGGGCGAAGCAATAGCGAATTCCTTTTCCCTTCTTTTCTGAAGTGGCTAAAGCATAGGAGAATTCCTTTCCCCTTTGTTCTTAAAGGGGTAAAGCAATAGAGAATTCCTTTGGTTCTGAAGCGGGCGAAGCAATGGCAAATTTATTTTTCCTTCTGTTCTGAAACGGATTAAACAATAGAGAATTTATTTTCCCCTTTGTTCTGAAATGAGTAAAGCAATAGAGAATTCCTTTGGTTCTGAAGTGGGCAAAGCATCATCGAATTCCTTTTTCCTTCTGTTCTGAAGTGGCTAAAGCAATAGAGAATTCCTTTCCCCCTTTGTTCTTAAAGGGGTAAAGCAATAGAGAATTCCTTTGGTTCTGAATCGGGCGAAGCAATAGCTAATTCCTTTTACCTTCTGTTCCGAAATAGATAGAGCAATAGAGAATTTATTTTCCCTTTTGCTCTGAAGCAGGTAAAGCAATAGAGAATTCCTTTGGTTCTGAAGAGGGTGAAGCAATGGCGAATTCCTTTTCCCCTTTGTTCTGAAGAGAGTAAAACTCGAGAGAATTCCTTTTCCCTCTTCTAAAGCTGGTAAAGCAATCAAGAATTAATTTCCCCTTTCTTGTGAAGCAAGTATGGCAATATAGAGAAAATTTCTTTCTTATAAGCTATTTTAGGCATTTCCTTAAAAAGGTATAAGGAAAAATAATTTATTAATAATCTTTTAAAGCGCAAAATATACAGATTACAGGATATGATAACATTAATCTATAAATAAAAATTCTCATTCCTTTAGAATATAAGCAAAAGGTAATCTTTTTTCAATAATGACAACTTTCATATTTTTACTGCTTTTGGGTTAATCATGCTTCATTGGGCGAGTAAAGGCATATTTCGATGAGAGAGAGAGAGAGAGAGAGAGAGAGAGAGAGAGAGAGAGAGAGAGAGAGAGAGAGAGAGAGAGAGAGAGAGAGAGCGCCCTTTTACTGCTCTCCAAAAAGCTTGAACTAAACTAGCCCAGATCAAATGCACTTCAAGTTAATCAAGTTCAGACGAAGAGAGAGAGAGAGAGAGAGAGAGAGAGAGAGAGAGAGAGAGAGAGAGAGAGAGAGAGAGAGAGAGAGAGAGACACACACACGCACACCAAATTGGTTATGTCCACATGTCACAAACATTAGAGAATTATCTTTGGTTCCTTGGTAAAATAAAGAGAAAATATGGAAATGCATTAAGTACTCCCCAAAAACTATTTTGGAGCTTGGAACTCCAAAGCCCCCTTGACAATTTTTCATGAATATATGGTTATATGCCAGTGCAGAGGATGATGGGAGGAGAGGTCTTTCATGAAGGTAAGGAAATGGTCGATTTTTCTCAATGTAAACCTGTGAGAAGGAGCAAAAATGAGACACTAATAGTAAAAAATCGTTTTTGGTCGCCGAAAACAAAGGAATTTAGGACACGTCGAAAAGATTCTCTTTTCTTTCTCCTCTTTCTTGAGGCTGAATTTTTACAGAAATGCATAAAAATATATATTAATTCATATATATGGCACGCACGTTCGCGCACACCCACATTTTATATATATATATATATATATATATATATATATATATATATATATATATATATGTATGTATATATATATATATGTATATATATAGATAGACAGATATATATATATATATATATATATATATATATATATATGTCTATCTATATATATATACATATATACACACACACATTATATATATATATATATATATATATATATATATATATATATATATGTATATATATATATATATATATATATATATATATATATATATATATATATATATATATATATATAAATGTGTGTGGGCCTTTGTTCTTCCAAAAATATCTGATCATGGCTTCATCGATTTCGATACTCATTCTACTATTCATCCCACACACCGAGTGATATAGGTTGTTGAAAACTGTATAATATATGGCCCCTTCAATACCTCTTGTGTTTTTCAAATTTGCGCTTTCCCTCCTAACAATGTCTCTTTCAATTGGCTATAACCTTCCATAATAAATCTTCATTTATGTCAATGATTTATCCATTCGAATGTTTTTGTCTCCACCTCCTCTATCTTATCCTATTATCTCTGATCTTGTAACAATATCTAAAATGGGTTCAGCAATCTGCATGAACCCAAGATAACGCAGATAGTATCTCCTTATTTCAATCTTCCTCTTCCCATCATTTTTTCCGTTGTGATTTTAAGGTTACTTTAGACTTGCCTAAGTTAAAACTGTCAGGCGAAAATTTAAAAATGGATGAGTATTTTTTTTAGATTTTGTAAATGGATTTTTCAGCTATTATTTACAAAAGAGGTTACGTCATTGGTTTGATTTATTTATCTGCTAGTTAACATTTGTAATATCTACAACGAAATAAAATATATCAGATTTTGTGAGAGAAATGGATCTGGTTAAGTGACATTTTATGATTGTTGTTACAGTTGGGAGGGGGGAGGGGGGTAGTTTGGTCTGCATGGCCTTGTCAAAGGTTTATTTCTTCCAAAAACATTCGCTAGAGCTTTGCATTACATAAAAAATGGAAAACAGCTTTACCACGTAATTACATAAAAATGGAAAACAGCTTTATCACATAATTAGATAAAAAATGGAAAACAACTTCACCGCATAATAAAATAAAAAATGGAAAATAGATTTACCACATAATTAGATAAAAAACGGAAAACAGCTTTACACATAATTAGATAAAAATGGAAAACAGCTTTACCCCAATTAAAAAAAAGTGGAAAACAGCTTTACCATACAATTAGATAAAATATGATTGTTCTAGGAATTGTTATGTTGAGCTCAAGGAGAAAGTTCCTCTTCGTAAAAGTGGCCACTTCTTCAGCCATCCCCCGTGGTAGATTTCTTATTCCTTGGATTACTACTATGAATTTCAGGCAAAAAATTGTGCCTTTTTTTTCGTAAATATCTCCCATACTAATTACTTGATCAGAATGGTACTTAGACACAGCATCCTATAGACCTCCCCCTAATTTTTGATACTTTAATGCACTGGCAAATCTCGTTAATTAAGGCATTTACTCTTGTCATAATAAAGCCCAAGTCACTTTAATCGTGTAAGTAGGTGAAGCAATTCGAATGCGAACACTCCCCCGTCCCTCCCCTCTCATTTCCTCCCGCTGTCTAGACCCTCCTCCTATCCCTCCAGTAACCCCCTCTCCTAGTCTCTCCGGTGTCGCTTACTCTACCTTTTTTGTAACCTGTCATATTTGTTAATAACTGATAGAATTGATATGTTGGATCCTTTTTATAATTCTTATTAACATTTCATGATACTGTTGTATTTCATCCAACTTGATGAACCTGCCCTGAGGGCTTCCTTCAACTGTGTAAAAATGAAACACGTTTACCAAAGGCAGGATTGATGGGCTTTATCCCCCTTGAAAGGTAGAATGAATGTAATCAAGTGTTACATAAGTTGACCGAAAATATTTACGGTGTATTTGCTCACTTTACCATTAACAATCATAATTTGGGTATCTACTTTTGTTTGTACCTAAGCAGTTTGTTGTGTCAGTGTTCGTTTTACTGGGGAGGTTTTCCCATCATATTCATGACTGGCATGTTAATTTGCCCCAGTAAAATCAGAAATGTATTTGAATTACGTCTCCATTCCATATACAGAAAGGAACAAGCTAACAATAAACTAAGGATTTGTCTTAACAGGTAGGAGAAACTTCAGGTTTGTTGGACACACAATAACACAATGTGGCATAAGAAACACAAGCATATTAATGGATAAGTAAATCTTAATATTTACCCTATAATTTACTCCTTATATACATACATACATATATATATATATATATATATATATATATATATATATATATATGTGTGTGTGTGTGTGTGTGTGTGTGTGTGTGTGTGTGTGTGTGTGTGTAATTGTGAAATATCAAACCAACAAATTATGTAGTTTGTAGATTTTTCATCAGAGTTTTAAAGACTATAATCATTATTGTCACAGCATAATTCTGTTTGTATTCTACAGCTTTTGTTTATTCCACACAAGCCTTTCAAGAAGAATAAAGCCCATCAATCCTGCCTTTGGAAAACGCGTGTTTTATAATGTAAACAGAGTTAAAAGAAGCCCTCAGGGCAGGTTCATCAAGTTGGATAAATAGTCTAAAGGCTATAAACTCCTTATACACCCTGACGAAATACAACAATATCATGAAATGTTAATAAGAATTAAAACAAGAGTCCAACATATCAATTCTATCAGTTATTAACAAATATAATAGTTACAGAAAAGCTATAGTAAGCGACAGCGGAGAGACTAGGAGAGGGGGTTACTGGAGGGATAGGAGGAGGGTCTAGAAAGAGGGAGGAAAGGAGAGGGGAGGGACGGGGGAGTGTACGCATTCGAATTGCTTCACCAACTTACCCAATTCACGTGACTTGGGCTTTATTATGACAAGAGTAAATGCCTTAATTAACGAGATTTGCCGGTGCATTAAAGTATCAAAAATTAGGGGGAGGTCAATAGGGTGCTGTGTCAAAGTACCATTCTGATCAAGTAATTAGTATGGCAGATATTAAAGAAAAACACACTAATTTTTGCCTGAAATGCATAGTAGGCTCGAAAGCAGTATGTTTGTTATTGGTTTATGATTTTCAGTTCTCACGAAGCACCTGATTTCGGTGAACCTGATAAGGTTCATTCAATAACAGGTCTGTGGCTTCATTTACTGTAAGACTCAACTTTTTCTCCTTTTTTTATTTTTCGTTTTCCTTGGAACTTGACTAAATAAGGGCATTCGGCTGAAGAGTATGTGAGACAAATAGGTACACCTGATCAATTGGGAAATTGAATGACTGACAGATTGATCTTAAGTTATCTGGCATCATTCTACGAAGTATGCTGATAACAATCATTTGTGAATAATTTGATATATTCACGTACTCATAGACACCATCTTAAAAGTGCAATTATACTCACTTTCTATCGCATAAAAGAAAATATGAAAAACTCCCATATTGTACATTTGGTTGGGTGGGAAGAATGAAAAATTCACACTCGTGTTAATATTAAGAATCGAAGGGTTTACAAGTGTTCATAAAAAACTACATATATTACAATATAAGAGTGAATTTGTTTCCGAGAAAAAGAAAATATTCAAAAGCTTCAATTAGTGCTACAAAGGCCTTAATACTATTGAGCTATTGAAAGCATTGTAGCTTTTGATTATTCAATCGTAGGGTACAGTATGTATGTATATATATATATATATATATATATATATATAATATATATATATATATATATATATATATATATAACCATATGACAGAGAGAGAGAGAGAGAGAGAGAGAGAGAGAGAGAGAGAGAGAGAGAGAGAGAGAGAGAGAGAGAGAGAGAGAGAGAGCTGTAGCCCCTAAAGCTCTTACAATATGAGTTATTATTATGAGTAAGAATGTTTTATAAAGTGGTCTGTATCGAAAAGATTTTTCAAGAATGATCAACGAAATGTTTAGCATAAGAGATCATAATGAAAAATTAATTTTATTGTTAGACCGTTTTTATCTCATATCAACAGAGGTAAAAAAGGCAAGTTGAAGATCATAGAGGTATATGCAATATGAATTTCATATAAGAGGTTTCGAAAATAGAAGGCCGATTTAAAATAAATATGGTAACGCATATCAAATAAAATATCAATGGATTATGACAAGAAAAATACATAGTACTCTAAAAAAATTGAAAAAAAAAGAGTGAAGCTAAGTATAGGACACTTAATACCAAATTAGAAGTCTAAGAGCCTCAAAGGTAGTGGCATAATAACTCCAAGTGGAGTGTAGAGGGTGGGTACATAGGCGTATTTAGGAAGAATTAAAAATGAATTCTAAGTCAACTAGATTTAAGGCAGCGTCAAAGAAGGAAAGTTTGTCGAAGTGCTTATGAGAAATATGAGTTTTTATGATAAAGAAGAATGTAAGCAAAAGAGCAAAGTAAGAATGTCGTTGGATATTATATAGTCCAATTAAAAGACTTATTTCTGAGGTTATAGATGTTCGGGGTAGGATTAAATGGATAATGCTAGTCAACGAAATACTAAGTTTATGATCTTAATAACCGATCATTTATCTCAAAACAAAGGTTTATTTTGAGGGCTGCATAATTCAAATATGGGCGGGAGAAAAAAGTTGAGTGAAGCAATAATAAAACAAACAGTAGATACTGAAATAGAAATACTATTATGTAGTTAGGATTACTTAAGAAATATCAAGATAAGACGGTGAAGTAAAATGTAAATACGTTTGTAAACATGGTGTTTGTTTAGAATGGTTGTTTACTTAAAAGGAATGGTAAGCAACTCGCATGAATTTTTTAATCACAAATTAAAGGATAAACATAATTGGGAATGTTGTCCTATTAGTTCCTATGGTTCACTCCTTTAAAGGGAAAGAGAATGTTTCCTAAGAAAATTCCGTACAGCTTCTTAAAAAATTGTATAGTTAAGTAAAATTAAATGTATAGCTGTTCATGTAAAGGCGGTAATGTTTAAATCATTTTACTTAACATAACGCATTCATTACGTGAATTTTGCGTACTGATAAGATAGTCAGTAAATGAATTGCATGGTGCCACAATAATAACATGCAGCAGTAAGGGGATCTGTCTGAAGTATATGACGAGCTATATTTTTTTTCAAATACATTAACATTTTCAAAACACTGATGAAAAAAACATAACAGAATGGATAATAATTGAATCATCCGTCATTTTATCTATCAGTATCAATTACCTCTAAACTG
>NC_090729.1:147737230-147744730 GCF_036898095.1 Palaemon carinicauda
GAACATAGATAACAAAACTAAATAAAGATCACTAAAATGAAGATACAAGCCAAAGTAATTAAAACATGGGTATCAATTACCGTAGACTTTATTCTGATTGGAAATACGTTTACGCCTAGTACGATATTGCCATAATTTTAGCTTTTGGTACCGGTGCGTTGTTACAACATATGCGTTAGTGTCATTTACTTGATTTATTGGTTACTTTATTGAATTGCTTTGCAAAAACCAAAATCATTCATAATGACAGCACCCACTTTCGTGTAAATCATTTAATGTATTAGTGATTGCATTAGAACACAATCTATATCAAAACTATTATATTGACCTCATAAATAGTAAAGTCAATTTGAAGATACATTAGTCAATATCACTGTATACCATTTCTAGTAATGAAAGAAAAATAAACGTAATTATTAATAAATACAATACTTTAACATAATCATTGTTGAATTCAACAATTTATATGAAAGATAGACCCTTTTATTTCGTCAGTAATATTTATGCATGAGTACAGAAAAATGTAAAATATAGAATCAAAATATTCATACGCAATGAATTCCACACAACAATTTCCTACTTCAAATATCCACTTCGTCGTTTTCTGCCAGAATAAGTCAATCTGCGTAAACTGGCGTCACAGACACTAGAGACATCGACAGTTTCCCACCACGACCTTCCAAATATATATAGAATTCTCCTTATGGCTGTTGGTTCTTCCGCATCACTGAATAAGGGAAAGACAAAATAACCTAGTATTTGATTCTCTCTCTCTCTCTCTCTCTCTCTCTCTCTCTCTCTCTCTCTCTCTCTCTCTCTCTCTCTCTCTCAACCAGCAGAAGTGGGTAGAGGCCAAAAGGTGGAGCTAGGGAATGGACAAGAGAAAATTGAAAATAAACATGAACGAATATATTGCGTAAGAATTAAAATCCTGTAACAAAAGTTCCTCAAACAAAAAGGGCAACTAAAAAGAGGAAGACTTTATGAAATGTATCCCTCACAAATTATATATATATATATATATATATATATATATATATATATATATATATATATATATATATATATATATATATTCAAATATTCTTCGTGGCCAAGTGGCTTAGTCACTGTCTATACAAGCTTGCCGACCAGGGTTCGATTCCCGGCCGGAGCCAAGCTCTTGTCTTTGTGTGATTTCGCCTGGGGCTCTGATCCCGAGGTCGTTAAGAGAATCCAGACATTAATGTATCAAAAATATTTATGGCTTATTTGAATATGAGAAACACGTAAAAATGTGCAAAATTTATCATATATATATATATATATATATATATATATATATATATATATATATATATATATATATATACATATATGCATATATATATATATATATATATATATATATATATATATATAAATCAGCCAATAAGAGTCTAAGGCACCGTAGGATAAACATAAAGGCTATCATTTCCCTCATAAAAGTTACCTCTTTCAATCAACCGGAACGAAAATAATTTCCTACAATACAGTACTCCAACAATGCATACCAACAATAAGAAACCTTGAGAACCTATCAAACTTAATAATGGCAGTTCATCATCATCATCATCCATCAATCAATCAATCAACCATCGATCAACCTATCATCAGTTAACTAACAGCACTATCAATCACAATCAATACTCATCAATCATCAATAATCATTATCAAATATCGTATTCATAAAGATGATATATAGATAAAATAGCTATGACGATTATTTGTAGACATTAACACACTCCCAAATTGGAATCTTCTCACATTAGCACCATAGGTTAATTAACTGTATGCTACATAATACTTAATAATCTATGGCGATAAACCCTGCAGACGCAAAGTAATTCTGTTTACTGTAAGTGCATTCCTAAGCACCATGCAACAGAAAATCTAACTTGCTATTCTCATATATCTAAGTTGCTTAATCATGTTCTACGCATTCTTTAATATTCCTTGATATTTTACTAGTATTACAGAGTAAACACTATAAGGACTCTGTTAACAAGGCAGTCCTAGTGTCCAATATATTAACTATAAACATATGAAGAGTGACTTTTAGGCAAGGAAATATAGATGCCTGAAAATAAGCATCTCACAATTATGGCCATGTCCTTTATTTTTTAGTTTACTGCAATGGAAAACGATTTGGCTCTAAAACGTACAGAGTGAGTCCTTTATGATCCTGTCTTCATAGATGAGTTGGATGAAATTCACATGGAACTAAATAAAAATTATGAATACATTGGAATAGCCTTAATTCACAGAAAGGACTCATTTAGATACAAAATACATCACGTGATGTTCTAAAATGGTAAGCCATAAAACTCGTTTTAATATTGTGTAATTCTGTACACGGAACGATAGTCTGTGATCACAGAAGATAACTGTAAAAGGTGTATCAGTAGCTATACCAATAACAATAGCTTTTAAATGTCTTGCCTTCTACCCTTTAAACAGGAAATTTATATAAAACTTGGAGTGCATAATTACTAGCATTCTTTCTAGATATAACACGTTAGGTTTTTAAATACTAAGAACAATTGCTATTTTATCCGTGCATTTCACTTGTCCATGTTAATTTAAGTATTAATCTTTCCCAGGCAATTATCAAGCACGCATAAATCAATCAATTTACACAAGAGAATTATGAAAAAAATATTTCGTTAAATGGTAACTGCATTGTTCTTATTGAAGTGAAGTGGCAACCACATCGATCAGAAACTGTCAATATAATGAGAAACTAGGTTGAAAAATTTATACAAGTGACTTGCTTTAAACAAGACCCATTATTTCATTTAGGTAAAAAGGCACTTTTCACTAACATGCAAGAGGGGAAAAAAAGTCATAATAAACGATAAAGGAGGTCAAGTTAATAGAGTATGTACAAAAGATATAACGGACAACAACGTGAACGAACTATGTGGTAACAATAATGCATAAAAAAATTACAAAATCCGCCGAAGTAACAGGTATTCGAAAACATAGTTCCATTTAACCAGCCTTAACGACCCGTATTACGTAAAAGCAAATACCGTACATTTAGAGAAAATTACTGACCTTGCAGATCTGGTAGAGAATGAGTGAATAGTACTATAAATTATATATCAGACAAGCAAACAGAACCAGCAGCTGGATGTACTCGATGTCTTCCTTTGCAAACACTGCTTGCATGCAAATCTAAAGTAAGGACAGAAATGTGCCTCCAGGTCTTACGGTAGGTTAGGGAATAATGTCACCCTGTCGTACTGCACGGAAGAACTGTCGCCTCCGGGAAAATATTTCAGCATTTTCTCTTTCCTCGCGTATGTATGAAAGTATAAGTTGGTTAATTTTTTTTTTCAAGTCACTCGTTGCAAATATCATTCCTAGCCTCTTACAAGATTGCATTACATTATTGATGACGTCTTATATTTAGCCACATACTGACACACTTGTATTATGGAAAATTATAACAGTATTAATTTACATTTTGATTTATCCTGTTTGTTGCCCCTGCAACACTGGAATAATCCATATGTATATATATATATATATATATATATATATATATATATATATATTAATATATATATATATGTATATATATATATATATATATATATATATATATATATATATATATAAATGGCTTATTGGCTTTATTGTTTTAATTATTCTTGGCATTTATATATATACATATATATACATATATATGCATATATATATGTGTGTATATATATATATATATATATATATATATATATATATATATATATATATATATATATATATATATATATATATATGTGTGTGTGTGTGTGTGTGTGTGGCTTATTGCCTTTATTGTTTTAATTATTCATGGCAGTTTTGACAGGCATCAATTTAGAAATATAGTATCATTTCCTTGCTATCTATTAACTTGATTCTCATAAATTACCTTCAAGTATTGATCATTAAAAAAAAAATCCACAATATACTAGAGGGAATTTTGTATAAATTTGCAAACAGCGTACTATATGACATCAGTTGTAGATTTTTAAGGTTTCAATGGAATAGGAAAATTATCATACCGCTTTGCGCCCAGTTTTCTAAAAAAGTTATTCGAGTATATCTTTCCTTTGTGTACATACACTACATAAATATTTGAACTTATTTAGAATAACAACAGAAATAGTGTACAGCTAAACTGGTGTCAGATATACAAGATTCTAAACAAAGAATAAAATTTACCTGACATCCATTATTTTTCAAGGGTTGGATAGAATGGTATAACGACTATATTTTCACATGACAATCATAACGAATTAGTATGTTCAAGTATTTCAATTTGCGTATATCTATAAAACCGGTACCTGCTAAAATGGTTGACTCGTCAGAAGTCTTTTTATAGCACAAGTTAACTATAATATTTCGAAAGTATTTAAAGTAAGAGAAAATAAGGAACCTGAAATATGATTTATAACATATTCTTAACGGTCAATTACCATTCGTGATAGGCATTTGAAACGACGAGTAAGGAAACATTATGATTGCGCACTTAAGCATTTTTGTTTATGGAAATATATACATACACACAGACACACACACAATCACACATATATAAATATATATATATATATATATATATATATATATATATATATACATACATACATATATATATATATATATATATATATATATATATATATATATATATATATATTCAAAGGAATATTAATAAGAATAATACTCATAATGGATATCAGTCGAAGAGATGAACAGTGATCAAGTGAATTTTTTCATGTTTGTATGTATAATTTAATCTTGTCATTCTGGATTGGAAAAAATAAAATTCACATGATCACAGTTCATCTCTTCGAATGTTATCCATTATGAGTATTGTTCCTATCAATATCCCTTTGAACAGAAGGAGTGTCGTTCATCCTACTGAGAGGCATACAAACATCTATATAGTCTTCCCCCCCCCCTCCCCACCACGCTTCTATTTGATTTGGATTTGGTTAAAGTCAACAGCCCTCGAGCTACTCCATTCCTTTCCCATCACCTCTGAGATATGATAGTCTCTTCAATCTTCCGTCTTCCATACGGTTTTATATATTTTATAAAATATTAGTTAGACCCTAGCCCCATCCCCTTACAACTGTCATTATTCTCCTTTTTCTATTAAGGAGAGAAAACAGATAACTGAAAAATGTACCACAGACTTCTTCAGAGCAAACAAAAAAGTATATAGCATGTATTTATCTATACATGTAATGAATCTCACGCAATTACTGCAAAGGGAAATTACAAAGAAAAGATATTTATAAATCTCAAACTTAAATGACTACAGGGCTATAAGGTTTTCCTTAGTTTTATTAACTTGCAACTGGGAATTTTCAAGAAAACTATAAAAATCAATTTATCATACCGACTATAATCTATAAAAATATAAACGAAACTCAGTAACAAAAACGCCAATACATATTGCGTGTATCATAAAGCCTAAATAGGCAATGTGAATGACTAAATCAAAGTACCATTTTGATGCTGCTCTTATAGAATAACTTTCAATTACATTCAAGACTACATGGGCACTCAGTCCTCCGGTACGGCAGCTTATTTCTCGTTGGCGTGGATTTTCATACACTCAAATATGAACCAAGTTTGAAGTCTCTGCGACAAGGATATCCAAACTTATGGCTGATTACGTGATATGGACGTTTTGATCGTCCGTGACCTTGACCTTCCAAAATTTAATCATTTCCAGCTCTTTACACGACAGTTTAAAATCCCTGCAAGTTTCATCACTTTACGATTAAAATTGTGACCGTATGATTGATGACTAGAATTTGATCTTTTGCTTGACCTTAACTTTAGACTCGACCTTGACCTTCAACCTTAACATGTATCAAATGGCATGGATTTTCATACAATCAAATATAAACGAAGTTTGAAGTCTCTGACAACGATGTCCAAACTTATGGCTGGTTATGTGAATTGGACATTTTGCTTGACCATGATCTTGACCTTTGACTTCAACCTTCCAAAATTTTATCGTTTCCAACTTTTTACATAACAGTTAATCTTTGTAAGTTTGATTAATCTATGATTAAAATTGTGGCCAGGAAGCTGTTCACAACAACACACACACACACTCACGCACACACTCACGCAAACAAACGCACAAACAGGGGGTAAACCATAACCTCCTACCAACTTAGTTAGCGGAGGTAATTATGTGTAAATATTCGTATTAAAGCAACCGAGTGTTTTATCAAATATGTTTTGGTATAATAAAGGAACATTTAAAACTGGCTGATGCCGTTTTTAAATTCATTCCTCGACAATTATTTGTTCCTATAAATTAAGGTATAACAATCTAAAATTTGCATTGGAGATCTCTAACTCATCGAGTCATGGAGTCACTTATTCCTATTATCAACTGCACGAAGTGCGTGGTTCATGGCAGCCAATTTTCATCACGATATAAAGTCTGGTATTTACCTGAAATACGATGCAACAAGAATGATTAACTTCATAATTGTTCCATCATTCGCTGTTGGTTATTCTTCTGCTAACAACGGGTTAAAACTAAGTTAATGTTAAGTGAGCTAATATATCTCAGAAAAGAGAGAGAGAGAGAGAGAGAGAGAGAGAGAGAGAGAGAGAGAGAGAGAGAGAGAGAGAGAGAGAGAGAGAGAGAGAGAGAGAGAGAGAGAGAGAGTAATCTTCTACACAATGAATCAACGTCTGTGTGTTGGTAAGAGTTGGCGTATGTAGAAGTATAGAAAGGTACAATTCCATAACCTGAAAACTTATCCACTTGGAACTAGTATCATCTGTAAATAGATATACGAGAAGTGTAAAAGGAAAATAGGAAACACTGAAAAATATCTTCCATACTTCTAATGATAGAGAAACTATATGTATCTTAAAATCTAATAATTTACCATTAAATTATCTAAATTTTACTTGTGAGAATTCTTATATTCCAAATACAGCTTCTGATAACATCGCTTCACTGGCAAAATTGAGTAAATATCTTGATAATAGTCAGGATTAATGTTATACTTGATACAAGTCAAATAATAATTGCAAGCAATCTAAACTTAACGCAAAACACCATTTACAAATGATCCAGTTGCATGAAGTTTGCAGCATGCAACTTCAAGTAATTTTCCTAGGAGGTCGCAAATGTTCCCTTAAAAAAACTTGCATTATTTTCATGAGATTGTAAATTTTTTTTAAATCTGGAAACCTCCTTTCCTTATGCAAATGAGTTTTGCGATTCCTTGCAACCTCAAATTATCTTCAACTTCTGTTAATTATAGTTCCTTTCATATAACTCTGAATCATGAAAAGGCAATTATTTCTTTTATACACGTGTCAACGCCTAAGTTAATAATAGCACTAATACTGATATTCACATCGAAATTTGCGTGAAATCCATACCTTTACAAAGACCTTACGCTGTCAAACCCGGGCGTGCAATTCGATAATTATAAACAACTCCAG
>NC_090729.1:147762230-147779730 GCF_036898095.1 Palaemon carinicauda
AGCAGGCTAAAAAGGTGAATTTACTAGAAGGTTGGTAATCTATGGTTTCGGCAATGGTTAATTAACTGGTTAACGACCTTGATTTAGCTGAATATTTACATATCTCCTCCAGGATTTATTTCAAGAATCTCGAATTTGTATATCCAAGAAGAGGGTTCCAGAGGCTATGAAATTTATGGTTAAACTAAAGCTGGTTATAAGCAATATAAATATATTAAAGTGAACAACTTATAAATATTCAAAATCTCTCTCTCTCTCTCTCTCTCTCTCTCTCTCTCTCTCTCTCGTAAGTGGAATTTGTGCAACCTGAATTTACAATTCAAATCCGGGACATAAAAAACAAGGTGTCCATAGCATATTGTTTCCCAATATTACCTGACAAATAAACGATGCAATTGATTATTTCTTACAACTCTTTGGACCAACCAGCTAAAAGAAGTAATTTCAGCACTATGAACTGTCTTACGTTTTATCTATGAAAACTTCATTATTTGGTCGTATATGAAAATGGTATCATCGACGGATAAAGCTTACTTAATTCACAGATATGAAGATGACTGGCAAATGTTACATAAAAAAATAATTAATACTGTTTAAAGAATACATTGATATCTTACTTAGGATAATGTTATTGGGCCGTATAAGATGCATTTTAAGGCTAAAACTTTTAGCAACATCCATAAAAGCAACCTTACATACAAAATTCAAGAAGGCCCATTCCTTTAACCGCAAAAACCAATTTTTAGAATTACCCAAAAATAAATAGATAGAAATACCACTCACGTGGAAAAAAGAAGCACATACTTCACGTAGTTAATAATCAAAATAAATAGTAGCGAAGGCTGCTTACCACATAGTGGTAAACAAGAAGCTGAACTCTGTACAATGGCTGAATATTTATATACACACACACACACACACATATATATATATATATATATATATATATATATATATATATATATATATATATATATTTACACACACACACACACACACACACACACACACATATATATATATATATATATATATATATATATAAAGCTAGAATTATTTGTCATATATAATCAAAATTTGGTGATACTGCAAAACCAAGTAATGGCCCTAATGGAAGCTGAGCAATACCAGATAATGGTTGCGTTAATGACATCCCTTTCAGCTCGGAACTGCTACTCTTTGGTAGAGAGGTTTCAATGTTTATGAACTTTCTAAACAATAATAAAAGTAAAAGAATTTAGACAATACTTGTTTAATGAAATAAAACTTTCTTACGTACATGAGCGTTAATTATTACACTCTCATTATAATTTTTTTTTTACTCTCCCCTGATGTTCTAGTGAGTGCAAAAAATGAAATTAGTCGAAATAATAAAGTAACCTGACCTGATTTATAATAAAGGATTTTGAAACATCTTTTATCTGGCTAATAGCAGTACTGAATAGAAATTAATGCGTGTCACGTAACGGAATGACCAATGTCCAGAATCAGAAATATGTTATTGCTCTTTTAGACAATTGGTATTAACGATGAATTATATTCCTGGTAAGAATTGATAAATTTTTGAAAAAATTATAAAGTAAAGACAATGCACCAATATTTCTTCAAGTTTCGTTAAGTTCCCAAGGAGGCAATCGTTCTAATTTTCCGATTATCTTTTGTTATATTTTGTCCGTCTGCAATTTGCATATATCTTGGGAAGGGCAGTACCAAAAACACAAGAAAATTTTTTCCCCATGGCTCAAAGTTGTAAAAAACTGGAAAAATTATAGCGTGTCGATTTCATTTGATTTGATCTAAGGAGATTGAAGAGCTAGATGAAAGAAAGATAAGATAAACATATCTGAAGTTTTAGCTAAAAGGGGGGTGAAACTAGGACCCGGAAGGACGTTGGAGGGACCCTTTGGTAGTGCCTGGAAGTATGATGCATTTGTTTTTACTACATTTAAATATTCGCTGATGAATAAGCTTCTCTCTCATGGCATAATTAAGATTTCTTCTTTAATATTCTCAGGGTATACATTCAATGAGACAATCAACTTGGCCTACAAAACAGGATATGAAATCAATCCCAAATGAAAGAAAATGAATTTTAATGAAGCGCTGTTTAACAAAGTCTATTGTCTCCTTAATTGAAAGTCGGACCCTTTGTTTGGAACCAAGAAGAGCAGGTGCCAGACGTCCGGCCATCTGGGTCAGTGCCTAATGGCATGAGGATGGTGGGAAAAAGGTGTCCTCGACTAGTACACAGTATAATACGTCGTCCATGAATAAATACTATTAACTAACCTGAAAGCCAATTAACCGTTCGGTAAAACTGATTTGGCCTTTATGATTTCTAACACTGCTTCAGGACAAGTCAATAGGTGGTCTGAACCGGGAAATACCTGAAAAGAAAGGAGAAATCAATTAATAACACAAAGACCGTCAATGAATTTTCAAAATTACTGTTCGTGCTCTCCTGTATTCATAAAAGTTAATGAAGGCAAATTAAACTGAGTGCCATATTCTAGCACGTTTTAGCAAAGCTCAGGTCAAAACATCCAAGAAATCTACTAAAAATAAAATATAAAAAATAGAAGAAATATGCAATGGCACATAGTTCCCTAATTTATAAATATATGAATAATCAAATTTCATTAAGATTGTTTACTTTTCAGTTACTGACGTTCTTTACATATTTGTATCATTATACGTCAACTCTCCAACCCAAGCTATTTCCACAATGAAAACACTTCATCCCCAAAACTGCAATGAAAACATCCAGCCGAAATATTCACCCATTGAAGACCGGCCTTCACTACATTGCATGTTTTAAAAGTCTCTATTCACATGACATCACAACAATATCCACTGGGTACAACAGCACTGATAAATATTTCCCGCATTTTTTCCCTTTTGTTGTAGGACACACTTTTAACGCTTAAAGTATTTGCATTCAAAAGCTGCTAAAAATAATGGAGAAAATTCAAACAATTGGTTGTAGTGATGATTAGAGAAATAAAAAGAAGAAAATATGGAAACCTCTAATAAAAGAGAACTTAAAACAGTGTAATAGGAATCAACAACGCGTTAATGGAGAATCAGCTATACATAAAGAAAATATAACGAATGATTAGAGAAATAAACGAAGGAAATATGAAAACCTCTAATAAAAGACGAAAACTTAGTGAGTAAAAAAAAACTGACAACGTGTTAATGGAGAGTCAGCTACATGGAGCAAATATAACGAAGAGTTTTCTATCGCAAAAAAAAATACGTTTGGAAGAAAGAGGAGCTGGGAGGATTTGGAGGAAGAGGGAGGACCGAAAGAGAGCAGTAGAGATGGTGGTCAAGTAAGGCCATGAAAAATGCTAGAATAAAATCAATGGTGGCCTTGACCTTGAGGTCTGGACTTAGGATGAATCCTCGCTATAACTGCAGATGAATTCCGTATAATCTCAATTCTAAGTCATATCAATACTGAATACAGTCTAAGTTTTTTATCTTGGATAATCGATCATGAAATTCAGTTTTTATGCTTATCATACCAAATCTAATCGCTAAAAATACCATGAGAGAGAGAGAGAGAGAGAGAGAGAGAGAGAGAGAGAGAGAGAGAGAGAGAGAGTTATTAGTCATGTACAAGATGAATAAGAACTAACTATAGCATAAAATAATAATTACAGAAATTATAATATATATATATATATATATATATATAGATAGATAGATAGATAGATATATGTATATATATGCATACATACATACATACATATATATGTATATAGATACTGTATATACATATACATACATATATATATATATATATATATAGATATATATATATATATATATATATAGATATATATATGTGTGTGTGTGCGTATATATATACATTTATACATATATATACATATATACCATTTATATACGCACATGTATATACATATATATGTATACAATATATATATATATATATATATACATATATATATATATACATACATACATACATACTGTACATACATACATATATATATATATATAGATACTGTATATATATATATATATATATACACACACACACATATATATATATATATACATTTATACATATATATACATATATACCATTTATATACACACATATATATACAATATATATATACATACATACATACATACATACATATATATATATATATATATATGCATACATACATACATATATACATATATATACACATATATACATACATATATACAAATATATATACACATATATACATACATATACACATATATATATACACATATATACATACATATATACATATATATACACATATATACATACATATATATATATATATATATATGCGCTGTAATGATATGTTTAAAAAATATAACAAACACGAAGTGTATAAAATATAATGAAACATGGTATAATTGCGTAAATAGCGCAAACTTCACATTGGATATTATTCAGTAGAAATAGTTCAGCTTCTCATATAAGCAAATGACTCGGCGAAAATGAAAAAAGAAAAAAATCATAATCCTGTCTTTGTCTGGCCCCAACCATAACTTTGGTTTCTTTAAATTTCAGGTGAAGAGACAGCCAATCATATATCACCCCGCCTCATCCACTCACCGGAACAAAGTAAAAACGAGAAGTTTGCATGACAGGGATAAAAAGAGATTACCTTGGGTCGTTTTTCGTATCCTATTCTTTCCGATATTTAATTACTTTTAATATAAAATTTTTTAGCTTCAATTTCTCAACGGCATTTTCATATTATTTTACGTTTGTCTCTAAGGATAAAAGAAAGAGAGCAAAAACTAAAATAGTAGTAGATAAAATGATGAAATGTATTAATGCAAATATATTTTGTCTGGTATCTAAATAACATTGAGTAAAACGTAACCATTTATTCAACCATATTTTACCAGCGATAAAAGGAATAAAAAATTCTATTTATTCAACAATATTTTACCTGCGATAAGAGGGATAGAAAATTCATTTTTCAACTTGCGCTTCTTGTGTTCTTTCAAAAGATAAAAGTAAAATAAAACGATGGTGGCTACAAGTCGTGAAAACGAACGATCCACATGAAGAATCCTACAACACGAGGCAATTTCATCAGGGAGAAGTAGTAGCTGGCCTGACTATCACATAACTGTGGTAATTAATGTCATACTTAATACTTCTCACGTGAGAACAACGTTTTTAATAAATCAAAAGTAATCGCAGTTAAAAACATATGACAATCTTATAACTGAATTAGCATAATTTCTGAACATATTTGTTAAGTTTTGATATTTGTAAAGGAAATTCATATCAACCTGGTCAAGATCATTCCATAATTTGGTAAATGCCAAAATAAACCTTCTATAATACTGTGAGGTATTAAGTTTCTCACGAGAAAAGCGAGAGGGTTAGACTTAACTGGATATCTAGGATTACGAGTGGATTGCATAATCTAAATGCATATATGACCTAGTGAAAAAACGTATAGAGAATGCATATTTGACTAATTGAACGATGGTGCGAGAGATTAATGCTATAACAAGGAATATTGAATTTAGTAGAGCAAGTCTTACATCAACACTTTAAGAAAAATCAGATGCTGAAAACTTGAAAGGAAACTATTAAAAACATGCCAGAATAAAGGAAAAATAATACACATAAAATTTCAATTGAGTTGAAAATAGTTAAAATAATAGTCTTTGACAAAATCTAGTGGCCTCAACCTACCGACAATAGCACTTTGTGGATTGCTAAGATTAAAATTGATTCCCTCAAATTGGCACTATAACGCTATGCACCAACCTTAGCTATATCTACGTTAGCAGATTCTGTAGCTAAGATATATACCGGAGAGATGGGATCGATGCAAAGCGAGTAGCATCATATCCAAAAGCAAAAACCTTGATTTCAAGGGCCATGCCACTTATTTTTCATAATCACAATATAAACTAGCAAGAAAAAAACGCTTCTATGAAAAAGACCACAGATTATATTTATAGTGGCCACATCGACCACCAAAAACCACGCTTTACAATATACTACTTACAAAAAATTAAAGATAGGAATAAGTATCTATCCACCCACTCTCATTTTTTTATACTCAATTATACAAGCTCACAGTTGTCAAAAGCTGCACTAAGTCAATACAAATCATACGAACTTTATGTCAAAATCTATGAACTTTTGAAGAAGACTGGAACTTTAAAGCGCATCACAACCACATTGTTGTTTTCTAACGGAATTTACCTCAAGGTGTGTGTGTGTATGGATGTGTGCGAGTGTGTGTATTAAAAAAACAGTTATAAAAATGCCACTTTACATATTCTTTCCAAAAATATTCGATATAAACAAATGTAAAAGTACACAGAAAATCTAAAATTAAGAGATGTATTCTTCTAAACTGAGTGAAATTATCAATGTATTAAAAATAAAAACGAGTGGCTCACGATTGCAGCAGACATAAGAAAAGGTCTAAACTGAGTGAAATTGTCAAATGCAGGTCACATATAAATATAAAAACGAGTGGCTCACGATTGCAGCAGACAAAAAAAAAAGAGAGAAAAAAAAAAGGTCTAAACTGACTGAAATTGTCAAATGCAGGTCATAAATAAATAAAAAATGAGAGGCTTGCGATTGCAGCAGACATCAAAAAAGGTCTAAGCAGTGAGGTTGCTCACCGGAATTTCCATGATCTTTGATAATTACGTTCCAGCAATACTCACGTCTGGGAAACTGGACTAGCAGGTAAATTATGTTTGCAGAACTTATGTATCTGGCAAATCAGGAATGTCTTCAACCACGGAATTCAGTAATACTGAGGCCACGAACTTTTATGTAAAATCCAAAATTATTAAATTTCTTAGCTTCAATTTCTCAACGGCATTTTCATGTTATTTTACGTTTGTCTGTAAGGAATAAAGAAAGAGAGCAAAAACTAAAACAGTAGTAGATAAAATGATGAAATGTATTAATGCAAATATATTTTGTCTGGTATCTAAATAACATTGAGTGAAACGTAACCATTTATTTAGCTATATTTCACCAGCCATAAAAGGAATAAAAAATTCCATTTATTCAACAATACCTAAATTAATATATAAAACTCATTCTAAGCACGGCGATTAACAATTTAATGAGAGAAAAGAAAATTTTGATTTGTCGTTTACAAACGATTTGTAAAGGGAGATCATCAGTAAAATATCATCCATAAACCCATTACGGTCACGAGATTATGATCTTCACTTATTACCGTGAATCTATTTACGGAAAATTGATACCTTCGGTCTTTTCACGCTACGAGGAATTGAAAATGAGTCTGTCAGTTAAATGCTCATAAAAAGTACTAGCCAGCTGAGCGTGACGGCTTAATTTTGAGTTAATAAGTAGTATCATCATAACCCCTCCGTAAATAGCCAGAATAATTTAGAACTTTGCTAAAACAGTGAGAGGGAGGAAGAAAAAAATTAGTTTTCGGTAAGTCCTAATGAAGAAATGCCTATTAAATATTAAGTTCTTAACTTTGCTGAGACTTTAACAAAAGATAATAAACTGTAAATTATTATTTAATCTAAAAACTAATTTCAAATCTGTTAAATCTCAGAGCTCATCCATATAAGATAATGACTGTTTGTTACCAGGCATAGATACATACATACATACACAGATACGCACAAATACACACACTATTACACACACACACACACACACACACATATATATATATATATATATATGTGTGTGTGTGTGTGTGTGTGTGTATGTGTATATATACAAACAAACAATCAGAGGGTCAATGAAAAATATAGAGTGAATCCTATTTTCGTCTTAATTCTTCCTCTTGAAGAAGCAAGATGAAACTAGTCAGGATTCACTCTATATTTTCATTCCTCCTATGGTTCTTTTGAATCTGTGCGCACACACATACACAAACACACACGTGCACACACATATATATATGCATATATATACATACATACATATACTGTATATATATATATATATATATATATATATTATGCGTGTGTGTGTTCCTCTTGTTTGTTCTCCATACAAGAGGAACCTGTTGAGAAAATAAATACATTGATCACTGTCACTTTCTTCACCTATGAAAAAAACCCTATCAACATCACATATAAAGCCCTACACACGTATTCCATTTCTTTCTATCCTCCATGTACTTTCACGCTGTCAAGATATTAAAATAAAATAATAATCTCAAAGCCTCATAAACCTGTTTTCAAGACCAGTAGTGCAGCCACGAAATAGGAAGGTTTATTATTATTATTATTATTATTATTATTATTATTATTATTATTATTATTATTATTATTATTATTATTATTATTATTATTATTATTATCAACAACGATTAGAAAGACTATGGTTTAAATTCCCGAAATTGAACGGGATTCCGTCTGCGGATGCCTTGGTTTAGGAGGGTGATGTAGCAGCAAGCAGGCCAGATAATTATTCACAAGATACACCTATGTCAACAAATACCCTCACTTCCATTTCTTTCGACAATTAATCCTTGTTCCCAAGTTTACAACCTCGAGCGAGAGTGAAATTTTACGATAGCCATTAAACTGCAAGAACCTTAATCCCATTTCCCTCGTACGAGGCTTGGACCGCTAATGAATCAACATAAAGACTTGTCGAGACCTTGACAGATTTAAATTGAATTATTGCTATCGATAGAAGTAGTTCTCGTCGTAATAGTATTAACCGAACAATGACACTGGGCAAAAGTTGCCGAAATTTAATTAGGAAACAAAACTGTTTTTACAAACTTTGGGAAATAATGTTCCTTATATACAAAATTGGAGAAAAGAATTGTCGACAACCAAACCGCCTACCTTCCATCGACAATTATTTACATAATTTTTTCACAAAATGAGTCCAAAATTCTTTGGCGAATATATTTGATCTGAGATTTATTTAAATACCTGTAGATGTAGATAATCTATTAGTAGTTTAATATTATAACAAACTACGGCAGTATATCTAAATAACATGATTTCCACAGTAGCATATTTATAACTCGAGCATCGCATATGTAAACGTATGTCGAATTATTTATCTAGCCACTTAATCTATAAAGAAAAAGCCTGTAAGCCCCAATATACTTCAAAGTCAAACTCAATAATTCATACCAAAACATAAACGGTGATTCGGGTAGACGAGGGCGTTTAGCAAAACTCAAGAGGTATATTTGTATACTGCACCGAAAGCGAGGCACAAAATAACCAGTAATGCCACAATTCACTTTGATTATGACAAGAGACACTAAAAACTCTTCTCAGGTCCGGAGGAAATTCCAGGATAACACAAATATGGCTTCTGTCACCCATAAACATGGATTTTTATTAGCCGGATGGGGAATATTAAGCCTCTTTTTATATGTACTCAGTGGGAAAGGCACAAAACTTATGGGGCCCAGAAGAGCGGCAAAAGATTTACGCCCTATCTATGATCCCCTAATGCAATAAGGTCGACCTGATTTTTATCGGGAGAACAAAATATGGCGGTGCATGTATACGTGACAGATTTTCTTAGATACCGAGTGAAAAATGGTTTATAGTATATTTCACGATAAAGCTTTTACGGCACAAACTACAATCTCACTCAATAGAAAATTTGAATTTTATTCAATCATCGCTCTCTCTCTCTCTCTCTCTCTCTCTCTCTCTCTCTCTCTCTCTCGATCTATGCCTTTCCGAAATTTTTCACCTTTTGAAGTCAACTTCAAAACCGTTTCTCTAACTTTTTTCCTTTTTCCCCAATTTACCACCGTGGGGCAATTTAAAGAGAGTCCAGAAGTGATCAAACTTAGGTGGTGGAGATTTAATGGCCAACGCTCTTCCGAGACTCTCTCTAGGAATTACAACTCTCTCTCTCTCTCTCTCTCTCTCTCTCTCTCTCTCTCTCTCTCTCTACAAAACCTATCAAGGAGTCTATGGGCTAAAATTATCATAACAGAAACAATGTTGAGGTTGAGAGAGAGAGAGAGAGAGAGAGAGAGAGAGAGAGAGAGAGAGATGTTCTGTCACATTCCTAAAAGAAAATGAACAAGGCTAATTCTAGGCGGTTTTAAAAGCACGAATGCGCACACTTATATGCGTGTATATATATATATATATATATACTATATATATATATATATATATACTGTGTATATATATATATATATATATATATAAAACATTACAGCCCTTTTCCCCATTATGTTAGCTCTAGAAAATATACAGTATAATATAATGGTCACTCTCATACTCCTATTTTATAGCCGAGTCGTGGATGAACCACCTGCGAAAATGAACCCTTTGTGGTGAAGACATAGAAACCATGTCGCCCCCCCCCCCCCCCAACCCCCATCCGTTCTCATGGATCACTTGATCTTTTGGCCAAGACTTAGGTCGAAGACTGTACACTATGCCACCTACCTCTGTCTAGTTCTCACCCTAGTGCTTGTTAGATTTCTAGACCCTTCTTTTCTCTGAATTATTCACCTCCAACTAACAAAAGGTTATACGTACAGCACTTTCAGTTATTCTTCCTGACACTTCCGAATTATACACCGTTTCTCTGCAATGCTGCTTGAGTACGAATCATAAGAGATACATTCCTTTAAAAATCCTGTAGCCTCTCTTAAGTAGTAAATTAGGTATCACATAGTTAATAGACTAGTAGAGAGTGCCTAAGGTCCAGAAGGAGTTGTGGCTGACGTTCTCATTCCAATATCTTTTCTAGGAATTGGAGGGTAAAATCTTCTGGAGTTAACCCTTACAATTGAAAAAACTGTATATTCAAGATTATAGCCAATAAGCATATCAATATCTAATCCATTAACTTCATAAAGGGGAGGAGCATTGACATTCATTTTTCAAGAGAGTTGGAATCCAAAGATAAAGGTAAAACAGACATCTATCGTAGACGTATGCAAATCGTACAATTAAAATCTCTTTTAATCACTAATAATCAAGTGCTTTCACCATATCTTTATATATCAAGCGATCAATTAAATCATAAAATTCTATTCAATAAAATTAATGCTCAAATATTTCGAACAAGGAGAGCAGGACTATGCAGTTGCAATGAACGATATGAATGATATGAATAACTCAAAGACATTAATACCACTAGTGGTAACCTTTGCAACATGTATTATGACGTACTTTATCATAAACAACTGAAGTAAGGTATTACATAAAATTCAGCTTTTCAATTCATGTGTTTTATCACATGCAACCTCTCGAAATTTATGTCATGAAGAAAAAGTATTCTAATGAAAGTAATAACCATAATTGTAACAGACAAGTATGTCGTGTTTGGGCTTTTTTTTTTTACAAAAATGATAAAATCAATCTTTCACATCGACAATGGTTACCGTCATTACCTCTAAATCAAAATTGTCACATTTCCCATATCATACTTTTGACTTGACGACCCAATTATGCCCTCCTGACTATTTCGGAGGTGATTTCCTGCCATTACCGAAAGGGTAACTAGATGCATTATGTAGTAGGCCACTGCTTACATACCTCAAATGAGAAATGAATTCGGCAACCGATAATCGCTGCGTCATAATTTGCGGGTGGATCGATTAATTGTTTCTAAATCAGGAGCCATTTTAGCGAGCGATTGAAGATGAGACATAAAAGGGACTGAGGAAAAGCGGTAAGCTTAATTTTAAACTCAAGATCGACATCTAATAAGCAAGTTCGATTGGACTACAGTAATCAGGATGGATCAATAACCAAAATCCTTTAACTCTAGATAAAAAAAAAAAAATAAATAAATAAAAATAAAAAAACTAGCTTATAACAAAGGCATGGATAACACAGAAACCAATCATTGGTGAAATTACTAACTCTCACGAAATTCCACGACTGCAGCCGTATACTTTTCATAACCTGCAATTTAAGCCGAAGAATTTATATAGCAAAGTCACCCACAAAAAAAAAAGGGGGGGGGGAATAAATAACACCTAGCAAACGACCACAAGAGAACTAATTAATTAGTAGTCACACTTAATCATTTGAATACAACAGCTAGTTAAGCTCACCGCGAACCTTCCACTTAGCATAACTTACGCTCGATACACCTTCATTCATGTGGTTTACAAGGCATCAATTCGTAATTTCGTGTCATTAGCGCGATTAAATGGTGGCTGGGGTGGATGGACGAAGTGGAGAAGAGGGATAGAAAGGTGAAAAGAGACTTTAAATGAAGAGAAAATCTCTCAAGGTGAACGTTGGGGTCGAAGCGGAAAGGTTAAAGAAGCAGAAATGGAACGCAATAATAAAATAAACGATACAAAAGTTGGGAAAAGGTTTGAATAAATAAATGAATAAATAAACAAACAAGTGTTTAAATTCCGAAAATTTCGGTGAACAACAACGTTGATTTAGAGAGAGAGAGAGAGAGAGAGAGAGAGAGAGAGAGAGAGAGAGAGAGAGAGTTAATGTTTAACCAAAGTGAATAAATGAAGTAGGAGAGAATCTATTTCCTCCTGCAATGCATCAGGTGATATGATAATACAGTGACCTTTACAGAAAAAAATTACCTTTGACCTATGAACTACGACACGTCTCAGCGTCATGAACTTTCACCCTCTTTCTGGACGGGAAGCAAATGTCCTGATGATCATAGAAGAAGAGCATTGACGTCAATTGCAAATTTCATAATACTTTGAATGTGAAAGGTATAACAAGTGTTTCTTCCAATTGATATATCATATTGTTCAATGTATGAGGAAAACATCGAAGTAAATGAGAAATTACTGGATATCATAGTTACTGGGAAGATGAACACAAACTTGAAACGAGAGAGAGAGAGAGAGAGAGAGAGAGAGAGAGAGAGAGAGAGAGAGAGACTCACTAATGTACTAAAGATGGACAGTACATTTTCCGAATTGATTTCAACTCTATCTGCTTTATATTATGTTATTACCAAAATTAAAAGAAAAGAAGGTATGAAATTATAGTTTTGCTTTGGAGATCAATACTTCTTTTACATGCCTCACGAATTCAGTAAAATGAAATAATAGCTCAAACAGAGTGCACAATAGGGTACAAAGTACAAAAATAATCAAAACATTTCAATATGGAAGAATACTTATAAAATATTCAACAATGCTGTGTAAAAAATGAATACACCGAGATGAAGGATATCAATAATTCGCAATGTAACAAATGTTTTCCAAACTGCAAATAGTAAAGTTGTAAATCCAACTAGTCACTGTGAAAGACCTATTTTTGCCAAACTTCTTTCAATGAACAAATAGAGTATTCCTTTATGAAATTATATCCTAGGAATGGGGATATATGACAATGCATATAAAATCATAAACTAAAAAAAAAAAATCATTACACAAAAAGAATGAAAGAAACAATATCTGGTAAACACCAACTGCTTGTAAAAATCGAATTGTGGATTCCATACAAAACTTGAAATTCGACCTAATTATTTCATTACGGAAAATTAACCATCGCCTCACATTTATGTTTGTTAACCAGCACATATACTCAAGATATACTAACGTGAAAAAAAAGAGGTGGGGAAAGAGGAAGGGGTGTCACCGTTACTTTAATAATCGAATTGCAGTGGCTACATAAAATTAGGATATTAGATTACGACGTGTTCAATGTAATGCATCTGTATGTTCATTTAGATTATCCAAGATAACGCAAATATGTTGTACCTTCATCTAACAGTAAAGTTTTCGATATGTACCTTGTGAGTAAATGTTGCTGAGTTATTAGCAACCATTGCCTGGCTTTCCCTGGTCCAAGGTTGGGTGGAGAGGGGGTTAAGTCGCTGATTATAGAGTCTGTCTCGAGGGCATTGTCCTTTTAACTAAGGCAATGTGACTGTCCCTTGCCTCTGACATTAATGAGCGACCATTTAAACACTACGCTGCAGCATAACGGAAGCAATTATCACCATGGGAGGCCCATAAATAAGCATGGCTTGTACCTATCAAGTGACGCACCATGGCCTTATCCAATCACGGTAAGCTATACCCAAGCCAAGCGTGGCCTGCAGGGGCCAAGCTCTAGCTAAAATACCAGGTGCTGACCTCTTCTTTCGAGCTACACAGCTGCTCCCCAAAATGGAAATTCCTACCCGACCGTGACCTAAGGCGAAGCGATAACGGCGTCTACGAGTTATAGATTGAAGCTAATTACATGTGAGGGGTGAACTACGTAAAAGACGTGGGGGTTAAGAGGGTCAAGGGTGAACGACATTAATTTACGTCCGTTAGGAAGAGATAGGAATGCAAAGTTATTTCCAAGACATTAAGCAGTGAAAGGCCTCAGTATATAATATCTTCCGTCGATACAAATCACAATTGTGCTCTTGGTGATTAGTGAAGTAAAGTTAATATCCAACATCACCCCGCCATTAGCAAGGGAAAACGGAATGTTCAAAACGTCCTTACATTTGTTATCTTGTATTACTGTATATGTGTTATTTATGGGGCTAGGAATTACCATTTTTGTAGATGGCAATCTGCGAAATTGCACTGCATTTCCAATTGTAGTGTTCGATGAGGGTGTTAAGAGTATTGTATTGTTAAATCAATTTCTATTGTTCATTTTCCATTGTTTAATCTAGAGGAGGTGTTAATATGTATTTATTTTCTATTGAAAAACTGGATTTGGAATCTGTATGGTTTGTTTTAAATCACTTTTCAATGTTATTCCTCAGTGGGGGATATTTGTTTTGTATCAGCTGATGTCAGTGCTTCATTATCATTGCAGATTCGTTACGCTCCTGATGTTAAAGAGAATTAGCTTTCTCTCTCTCTCTCTCTCTCTCTCTCTCTCTCTCTCTCTCTCTCTCTCTTATATATATATAAATATACATACATAAATACATATATATATAAATATATATACATATACTGTACATATATATATATATATATATATAATATATATATATATATATATATGTGTGTGTAATATATATGGAATATATATATATATATATAATATATATATATATATATATATGTAATATATATGGAATATATATATATATATATATATACACATATATATAAATATATATATATATATACACACATATATATATTCCATACATATATATAAATAAATAAATATGTATACATATATATATGTATGTGTTATATACATATATATATATATATACATATATATAGGTGTGTGTGTGTGTGTGTGTGCGTGGATTCACACACCTGCATTAAAGCATTACGTAAAAGAATGAATTTTCCTTTCCACCCTTTGGTAGCCATTTCATTTTGAGCAATCATACAGTTAGCACCTTGCCGTCATATGTATGACTGCACGAATACAAATTTAGTATTTACAAGTAATATCCTGTCTCTCTTCTTGCCACTATCAAAACTAGATGCTGTTGCCTCAATTATTTTTCGTTGTGTTTGGGTCAATCGGAAGTGTGTGGACTTTAGCCTCGTGTTGAACCTGACCTCCTCGGGGTGTGCACGTGTTTATTTTGGGTATTGTGTTGGTCTATCTTCACAAACCTTTTGTTTGTGCTTGTTTCTATTTTTGTTTTCTTTAAGTACTTTATTTATATTCTTGTTGGTAGGGATACACCCTCACGTAATAATTAATACATAAATACACACACACACACACACACACACACACATATATATATATATATATATAATCATATATATGTATATATATAATATATATATATATATTACGTATATATTTTATATATATATATATATATATATATATTGTGTATAAATATCAACCACAAATGGGTTATATTATGGAATATGGAATTTTAACCTTGAAAATACATATTCACTGAATATTCTTTTATGATAAATACTTCTGGCTGGGCAAGGACTCGAACCTATACCTGTGAGTCGAAACCACTACAGCAATAGACTTAGATGCGAAATCAACATATGTTCCCCATGATTGCTCATTAATAAGTTTGCAACACGTGGCTATATATGATAGAGTCTACTGTTGTGGTTGTACAGAGATATATAGGTTCGACTCTTTGTCCAGCCAGGAGCATTTATCATAAAAGAATTTTCATTAGATATGTATATCCCTAAGGTTAACACTCGATAGTAAATCCCATTTGTGGTTGATATTTACTTCCATTAAAGTCACATGTGATACTAAGAAATTATCATTCTCATATCTATATATATATATATATATATATATTTATATTTATATATATATATATATATATACACACACACACACACACACATATATATATATATATATATATAAATATATATATATATATATATATATATATATGAATGAATAAAAACCAATATTCTGATTCCCCAGTCTCATACATTCCCCAGAATAATTGTCCTCCCTGGTCCTTGATTCACTCATCCAGATATTATTTTCTATTTCTTTGCAGAGATCATCACATGCCCTCAAAGCCGAACCCTCAAAAAACATGCTAATGAGGCGAGATAAATGCTTCGATAGCAGTATTTTTCTCTTTTCTAACTGCATTTTCTCTAATTAAATCCTGATCTTGCGCTGAGTGCAATATAAGAGAGAGAGAGAGAGAGAGAGAGAGAGAGAGAGAGAGAGAGAGAGAGAGAGAGTCTAATTCAGCTCCTGCTTTTGTTGCCTTAAAAGCGACAAGCCATTGTATGTCTGATAATTAAAATTGAAGATTTCTTTCACCGAGGAAGGAATACGAGAGGAAAATTTAATCGTCCTTTTGACATATTTCTTTCGAAAACTTATCAAGTTTGCAAGTCATCTCTTCCTCTTGATCAACATAATGGAAAAATAGATACTCTTCTATAAAGCCCATTCACCTGTGGTGGAGGCATATAGTACTGACAACTTGGTTCTCAACCCACTAAAAGTTGAATATATTTTTAGGACCTGGAAATGTTAACGTAATATAAACTAAGTAACAAGGCAAACTGGGCTTTTCCGATCCATATTAATGTAATAACAATGCAGAAGTGTCAAGACAATAAGCATTTATATTCAATTCCATACATCAATATAAATTGGAATCTTTTTCATAATCCCAAGCTGTAGTTCGATATACAATAATATAAGATGTTGCTTGCTCAACTTTACATATTCAATGTCCTATGCATTCAAGCATTTCATTGTTTACGGTGGATTATCAGGAATTTCTAATTTTGTAGGAATACTCAGCAGCTTAATTTTTAGAGTAGATAATTAGTTTTAACGCCTTGTCCACTGCCACGTACTGCAGCAAATAAAAGACAGATTTTCACTGGTTTAGTTATCTAAATGTTCTCATAATTTTCCCCTAATAAGACAAAAACGAATATATTCGTTTCATAACTTGACATCTGATTCTTTCACTCAACTTCAAAATCCTGTTGTAAGGAGAGAAGGATACCTTACTACCATCACTTAAAATCATGGGAAGCATAATCTCGTGGTGCTTTTCCTTCGACACTCTTTACAGAAAATTTGATTTAATCTCGAC
>NC_090729.1:147784730-147807230 GCF_036898095.1 Palaemon carinicauda
TCTTGTTCATCATTTTTACATGAAAATTCTAATGTCTTTCATACTATCTGTTAACCTTCCTAAGATTGCCGGTACCAATGGCATATGTAACGAGCTTTCAGGCCAACAAATTTCTGAAAAGAGTTATTTGGAAGAACACATTATAGACTACCAAATTCAGAATTTAAATGAAATTGAAAAATATATATATATATTACATTCAAGGTAAACTTCTTGAGTGAAATTTATACTTGAATAATGCAAAACTGGCCATTATTTGGTTATTTGAGCTAAAAGATTTGATGACAAATGAGACGAAAAGATGTATTTCACGAAAACATATTCATGCTAAAATGAACTATTTAATCTGATTCAGACACACTAAATTCTTATTTTTCTAAATACTTTGTTTATACTTCTGCAACAAATACCCGGTAAGAGTTTTTGCATCTTTCAAATAAAAGAAGTAAGCCGAGTCAGTAGCTCTTTCTCTCGTCAAATGAAACAACTACTTTGTAAAAATTATAACATTATTACAAGCGACAATAAATCTAATTTTCAAACTGAAAAGACAGATCTGATGCAAAAGAAGATGAAAGTTTAATGGATTTCCATTAGTGTATATAAAGTTAATATTCTTCTTTAGATACGCTCGATGAAAGGTTTTTTTTTTTTTTTTTTTTTTTTTTTTGAGTTTTAATCTGAATCACTACCGCCCAGCATGTGCCTTTTAGTTAGATATTGATTATGTCAACATGGCGAATGCCGGCTCTTTCTAAAACATGTAACGAAAATTAATGAATGGAAGAATGAATAACGTATGTAGGTCAAAGATCATGAACTTATCAGGGAGGTCATTTAACATCAGTTAAATAATGGTATTCCTAAAATATAACCATGGTAAATTCATGCTGCTTTGCTTATTAAATCACATAAAAGCTACAATTACAAATTCATGAACATTTAATCTGATAAATTATCTAGATTCTTTTCTTTTTAATATACATCAATACGTTAAACAATGTCAACTCGCCCTCTATATTAAAATATTTAGTAGTTCTGTTTGTTTCCTTACGTTTACTATTTATTACTGTACTCTTATAATGAGGGAGAGAGGAAAACTCAGATACTACCATATATACAAACATATATAAAAGCAGTCAAGTTATATCTGATGTAATAATAATACACTCCACATTATCGATTTTGGCTATAATTCTTTGCTTCTACAAGCAGTGACAAGATATGTAAACTATCTTACCGACAAACAGTCATAATGGAAGACCAAAGTAAAGACACGAGAACACGGTGAAGACCATCAAAGGATTTTGGATTTTTACCCTTAAAAATGTTGCACAATAAAATTACATCTCTTAGTGAGGTTGAACCGATATTTAAGCATTAAGCAATGTGGTCTTATTTATCTCCATATAGATGTTTTTATCTAACAGATCATTCTTTTGAAGAGATAAATTTCCCCAAAATAAGAACAAGAGAAAAATCAAAAGCATTTATTAAACTAAGATCCATATCCTTACTTACGCACTATCAGATTTTGCGTTGATAAGAGTAAAATAATTTAACAGCTTTTTCGTGGATAAAGGAAAACAGTTCAACATCTTTTACGTGGGTAAATTAAAAGTTCAACAGCTTTTACGTGTATAAAAGAAAATAATTCATCAGCTCTTGCGTGGATAGTAAAACAATTCAACAGCTTCCGCGTAGGTGAATGGTAAATGTTGTCTGTGATATTATCTCTGATGGTGATATTTTTACCTCATTTGTGTTAATTCTGGTATCTTAATAAAGGATCAAATCAACGGTTTCTACCTTAATGAAAATACGATCTTTGCTTGTCGTGAATGAAAATCCCGATGAAAATCCCTTTTAATTTCCTTGGGTGATGTTCACATTAGAATACACTTTGCTCCACACAACAACATGGAGCCTGGGAGGTATCCTTGAAGAGGTACATACTGAGATGGTGTTGTTGCTTCTGTTGCACTCATAAGAGTTGGGTTTGGAATATATTCATGAGTTACAAAATGAGATGCAAATGAATCAAGGAGATTTCCCGGAAACATGCTTCGGTAATTTTTCTGGGAATCTTCCTCTTAAACTTGCGCCGTTGGAAGACTGAACAACTAAGGTACCCAATAGCTTGTGTATGTGGTCGCAATTGTACCCAATCAAACTCTAAACGAATGTTGAACGACATCTCATAAAATTTTTTAAAACGAAGTTTGACGTTTGAAGGACCCTAGATTCATCAAATTCTATCAAAATATCATGAATATCAATTGTCAATTTTACTTAGTAACTAAGCATGACCATTTACTTAAGGGCTCCAAAGAAATAAAATATTCAGATATAAAAAAGCAATTATACAAAATGAAATCTTATATCACTAATTTGGGAAGTATTAATTCCATGAAAAGAAAAATAAATAACGCAGACACAAGCTACAGTCACAGGTAAAGAAAACCGGCTTTTCAAACTTTAGTAACAAAAAGTATGTCTATAAATCGACCACGATCTCAAAAGACCACTCTAATTGATATGGCATTCGGAACTTAGCCATTTCGTTGATGATCTTAAAAAAAAATAACAATTTCCTTCGTAATATACACCTGCTCGTCTTCAATTTTGTAGAAGATATGAAACATTTGCATTTCGGTGCCATGGGTATATTCAATATTTACAAGCTCAATTTGAATGGCTTTGTCTCGCAAAAACATTTTGTAATCTCCTTAAACATTGGTGGTTTTATTCTAAATAAATTGCAACCATTTCGTGGTATTTTTGTGTTTTTGTTTTTTGTAAAGTTCCACTGTTTACTTTAGCCATGTCATGTAATTTGCGTGCCGTTGATTCCAAAAATGTATATTTTCGTTCCCTAAATACGTTGAAGCGAGTCAAGAGGATACTGTAACCCACACCTCATTTCCAAGGATTCAAAAGTCCCATTTTCAATGCTCTCATGAAATCTCTGTAAAGGACGGTTTTACCTTGATCAAATTTTTCAAATGTCAAGCAACACAATAACGTCGAAAAAAGACACTGGATAAAGATACAATTGGTCCTTTCAACAGCGGAAGATTATTTCTTAAAAACCTGAATGAGTTGAGTTTTACAGTGGTGTTGCAATGATTGTATTCACCAAAAATGACCCCAGAAGCACAGAAGACTCCAAAGCAATAGTACTTTATCAAAAGAGATTTAGAAAAATTAAAGTTGATCGCTAGATTCTGCAGTAGATTCTGAAACAGCAGTAATGAACATATCATTTATTCCTGGAGCGGTGTTATCAATGATTATATAGTACATTTTGGAGTGGGGGTTATATCTTCCATTACATCTATAACTACCTATGAAAGATATATTGTATATTTACGTAACAATCGCAATAATCATTATCTGCTATTCTAAATTTGGGAATATTATCTTAACTGTATTTTACACGAATAAAAGCAATTTAGAATACACATAAAACATTTTGGGTTTTGAAGGGAAAATTGGGTTACTGGAAGCGTGCAATGCAGAAAATCAGAATCCATGAATTTTGATAGCATAAACCTACTATAACTGGTAGCAATGGAATGAAGGTCACTATAATAAAACTGACTAAACGCTCGTCCCGACTCCATCATAATATCTGTTGCTTATATCACATGACACATATTTATACAGCAAATATGATGAAATGTTTCAGCAGAATTGCTGATTTCACGATGCCATTTACAATGCTGGAAAGGATAATCAACTATTCTGCTTGCCGTTTATTGCAAACTTTTATCAGATCTCTCTCTCTCTCTCTCTCTCTCTCTCTCTCTCTCTCTCTCTCTCTCTCTCTCTCTCTCTCTAACCAACTGACTAAAGATAGCATCATTGATATATGAGGGTCAGTTTTGGGCTGTAGTTTAAACAGAATAAAAAATAAACAGTTGATTCTGATTTCCATTTACGACTGTAATATGAAGCAGGGACTGCAAGAACATTAACAGAAAAATATTAATTAAAATAGTGAAACTGAATAGTTTCTAAAATTTCTATAAGTTTATTACCATGATACTCAAACTTTCCCATTAGCTCTTCAGGTAAAGAAAATATAATAGTTTGGGACCATCCAACTCAATTAACAAGTCAGATAAGTTTTCATCTTGATATCATTCATTATAAAAATTCCGAATAAATCCTCGAAAACTTAATTGTTTTCTGAACTTGCATTATTTCCTTCCCGGATGTCCCGGATATCGAACAATTAGGTATGATACATATAATACACTACAATTAAACACTTATAAACGTTAAGGTCTGATAATATGCAAGTATAATATGATATGTAATGTATAAAATGCATGTATATAATTCTAAAGAAACACAAAACTGAAGGATTACCTTTTACGAATAATACGAATAATAATAATAATAATAATAATGATGATGATGATGATGATAATAACAGCAATAAAAAGAAGAGAGAGAGAGAGAGAGAGAGAGAGAGAGAGAGAGAGAGAGAGAGAGAGAGAGAGAGAGAGAGAGAGAGAGTAAAAACAAATATCAGAGGCGTGCCTATTGTGATGCAGCTTTATGTCGTTCCACGTATCCAAGCAGCAAAAACAAGGCTAAATAAATCTTTTACCAAAATAAACTGTTATCATACAACGAAAGCATTATGCAATGAGTAAATAGGAAGAGAATAAAACTGGATTGCAACCATAACTTGTGAAATTTCGACCTTAAAATCATGAATTATAAAGAAGACTTGCAGTGAAGGTCTCGGAAATAAATGACAGCAAACAGGCTTTTTCACTTCCATTCTGAAATGTTCTAATACCGAAAACAACATTAGCATTAACAGTAAACACCTTTTATAAACTTCGAAAAAAACATATGAATTGTTTATTTTTTAATTATCAAGGACGAAAGCAACAACACCAACGTCAAGATGTACCAAACAACTGCTCTAAAATGACTGCAATGAATTAAACCTCATTATCCTAATTAAAAAAATGAGAATTATGCCCGCAAATCCTCTTTCCAACTCGAGTATCCGATATATTTACTCTAAAGTGGTCATTTATACATTAAAACCATCAAATATGAGTAGAGCCTCGCCACTGATATGCAGTGGATTGTTTAAAATTCAGATGAATTAGAGTTCATGGAGATACATCAAATACATGCATGAAAAACTAGTCAGCCATAACTATTATTTTGTAACATTCATAAATGAAATTATGGAGAAAAAAAAAGACTGACTGCATTGTTCATCGATATCAGTTTACAAAAATATTGTCAATATAGACAGAGCATAAAGGTTCTACAAAACAGTACAGCCAAATTCTTTTTCTATTTGACAAGTTTATTTATAAAAGCAAAGTGAAAGAAAGTATAAACGAACTAATGCTAAGTTTATACCACTGTCAATATCATCCACTGAATCAACTCTGCTGGTTCTACACTCAGAATCTCATCCAAAAATTCCATTTTACATAAAATCAGTATATACAATATATACGGATATATATATATATATATATATATATATATAAAATGGATACAAAAGCTAACTAAAATTGAAGCTATACTAACAATATGTAAGAAAAAGAAATGGGCGTGGACAGGAAACATGATAAGATTGACAGATAACAGATGGAATTAAAGATAACAGAAAGGGTTGACAAACTAGCCCACTGCAGAACGGATGCCTCAGACATATTCTTTGACTCGTGTCTGTTTATGACCTTTCTATAACAGACTATACCCACAAATTTTGTTAGTTCGTCAATACATCGTTCTCTATCCAGATAACAGATGGACATTACAAATAACAGAATGCGTCCCTGGAGATTGTAAGAGTAGTGGTGGGAGGAAGAAAAGACGATGGATTGACGAACTAGCCCACTGCAGAACGGATGCCTCAGACATATCCTTTGACTAGTGTCTGTTTATGGTCTTTCTTTAATAGTCTATACCTACAAATTTTGTTAGTTCGTCAATGCATCGTACTCTATCCAGATAACAGATGGACATTAAAAATAACAGAATGGGTCCCTGGAGATTGCCAAAGTAGGAGGGGAAGGAAGAGGAGACGATGGATTGACGAACAAAGAAAATTTGTGGGTATAGACTGTTATAAAATGACCATAAACAGACACGAGTGAAAGGACATGTCTGAAGCATGCGTTCTGCACTGGGCTAGTAACGGCCCATGATATATGCCGTATATATATATATATATATATATATATATATATATATATATATATATATATATATATATATATATATACACACACAAACACGCACACACATATACATACATATATATACATATATACATATATACATATATATATATGTATATATATATATGTATATATAATATATATATATATATATATATATATATATATATATATATATATATATATAAATAAATCCTGTATAAGCGAGGAATAAGAAACGCCGGCCACAAAGAGTTAAGCCAAGAGTTGTCGTGGAAGATCTGGCCCGGCAGCACACAATCTCTCCCTTCATCTTCGGTCTTCCAAGACGCCCTTCCATGATAATGTATTTGGCAAATAATTTCCTTTGGATTATCTCAGGTGGGGAAAAGATGTGGGAGATGAGGAGATGAAGAAGAATTTGGGAGACGAAGGGAAAAGGAACAGCGATGGCTTATCTACCGCCTTTTATAACACGCCCATTTCCTTCCCGTCCCGCCCAATTTCATTTACCTAAGTCGTGAGCTTTCATTCTCGGCTGTAATGGCTTCCGCTACCAACGTTGGCTCTTAAGGAGATATGGATTTCTTTTGCAGATGTCTGATGATCTGCTGTAATTTCCTGCCACATCATCATTTCACGAAAAAAATATTATCCTAATAATGTATATTCACAGTAATTGTAATTTTACATGACAATACTTTTATTATACAAAAAACTTTCGACAATCTACGGAAAATGAAGTTTTAAATTTTTTTCAATCTTTACTATGACTAAAAGATGCATGTAAAAAGAAAACTAAGAAACCAAAAATTATTCCAAAATACACTAACATAACATCAAAGCGTTTGAGCAACACAAAAAGAAATCTGTACGTTATGTGTTCCATTATTCCTTCACACAAGGAAATGAACAATCTTTGCCTTGCGAGCTATTCGCTCTTCATTACTTTGCTTAAATACTGTACATTATTATGTAATCAAAAACACCACTTTGCGTTCTATTCCACAATGACACCTCACACCGTTAAGAAAATCATTTATTCCGTTTCATCCATCTCCTCATAAATTATTCATCCATCGGCCTATTTATTATTATTATTATTATTATTATTATTATTATTATTATTATTATTATTATCATCATCGTAATTGTCATTGTCATTGTCATTGTCCTTATTATTATTATTATTATTATTATTATTATTATTATTATTATTATTATTATTATCAGCTAAGGTACATCCCAGGCTGGAAAAGCAGCTTACTATAAGTCCAAGGGATACAACAGGGAAAAATGCCAGTGAGGAAAGGAAACAATGTAATAAATAAACTACAAGTGAAGTATTGAACAATCAAAATAAAATATTTTATGAACATAAACATTAAAATAAATATTTTATATAAAAACTATAAGAACTTAAAAAAAAAAGAAAAAAAAAGAAAAAAAAAAAAAGACAAGAAATAATATAGAATAGTGTGCCAGTGTACCCTTGAGCAAGAGAACTCTACCCCCAGACAGTGGAAACCCATGGTACAGAGGCTATGCTATGGCACTTTCCAAGATGAGAACAATGGTTTGATTTTGGAGTGTCGTTCTCCTAGAAGAGCTGCTTACCGCAGCTGAAGAGCCTCCTCAATCATTACCAAAAGGAAAGTGGCCACTGACCAATTACTGTTAGTAGAGTAAATCATCTTGTTGGCGAAATGACAGGAATATTCCGATAGGTTTTATTTGCTTTCTTATACATTACCCCTTGGCCATGCAATAAATGCTACATATGCTCAACTCAACCAACTCATTCATTTTTGGATAGAAAATACAAATGTTTGTATAATTGTTCCAGTGGCGTCTCTCAGAAATTTCCATCACACTACTTTCTACTTTTTTCTTTATAGCTGTTCTTTAGTATTTAATGTCACTTCCTCCTACAATTGGACGCCATGGCCAATAACTCGATATATATAACTGTTTAAAAGAAATTTTCATAACAAGAATCAGTCGTATAATTTTTATAATATTGATTATCAGCACCTCCGTTTCCGCATTAAAAAGAAATACAAGTTACCATGGGTATTTATATCTGAAAACGCAAAACATATTCAAAATAAAAAGTTAGTGGGCAGTATATAGGGCGTTTTAAAGTTCTAGTGAAAAAAATATTGGTAAAGCATTGTATCTTGTTATCCAAATTACAGTACTTGTAAAATTACCCAAGTTGCTCCTCTTCCTAAATTACTTCCGTGGTACAGAATCGAATGATCCCTGAATAATAATTTCATTGGAAGGTATAAATGTTTGCATACATACTTACGGCATAACAATAATGTATGAGGATATTGAAAAGATATAAAGATTTTTTTAGCCTGTGGAAAAAAGAAAAACTTTATTCGTAATATTAGGACAATTTTTCGTCAAGATGAAGTGCTTTACTTGGCTGTTTCTACTTTCTGCGAAGCAAACATCTAACTGTGAGAAAAAGAGCAGATTTAATTCATGACTATATATTTTTCTATACAACCTACGTCATCGACCATAAGTCTTTTATTTAGAATCTCAAGGCACTATTAATTGTTGTCTGTTTATCATACTATGGCTGGAAATTGGTGAATACATCAATAAAACAGCCTTTAAACCCAGACCAGATATAATGCTATTTTTTTTTATTCTATCAGTGTTATAATCGGATGTCGTAATATTCATCTGCATACATAAATGTTTAAAAACGTATTATCACATAAAACAAATTATCAGGGCTGATGTCAGAGAACTTCAAACGATAGTTCAAGAAGACTAAGTTTGGAAACAATAATGTATCAACCTGAGATGAAGAAAAAATCTAGATATATCAGGTGAAATGAATAAAATCTGAGATATATCTACTTTTTCTGAAATCGACATGTGATATAAAATCTACAAAATGCCAAAACACAGATGTAACAGTTATTGAGTCCTTTGACTGGCTAGACAGTACTGCTGAACTGTAGTGGTTGAGTGGCTACTTTCCTCTTGGTAAGGGTAACAGAGACTTTTTAGCTGTGGTAAGCAACTCTTTTAGGACACTTCAAAATCTAACCACTGTTCTCTAGTGTCGGGTAGTGCCATAGCCTCTGTACCATGGTCTTCCATTGTCTTGGGTTAGAGTTCTCTTGCTTGAGGATACACTTGGGCACACAATTCTATCTTATTTTTCTTCCTCTTGTTTTTGAAGTTTTTATAGTTTTTATATGAAAGATTTATTTCAATGTTGATACTGTTATTAAAAAAATTCACTTTAATTGTGTATACTTCTGTGGTTTGTTTCTTTTCCTCACTGCACTATTTTCCTTATTGGAACCCTTGAGCTTATAGCAATCTGCTTTTCCATGTAACACTTCAGCCTAGCTAGCAATAATAATAATAATAATAATAATAATAATAATAATAATAATAATAATAATAATACAAGTTTAAAGTTATGATGATGTTAGTCCTACTTTACTATTAATGTCGAAAGGTTCAAGTTAGACGATTCAGAATTCCATTTAACGAATGGCCGAATGCCCAAGTCCCATTGGCATCGAAGCTCCTACACATTCACTGCCTACTTGCCTGAGATATAGCAAGATCAAGACTATTAGCATTCTTGTGTCTAATAATCCAAAATTGGAGGAAATAAAAATATGCAATAGCATGCTTTTACATCCGGAAATTTCTTCCTGAGAGGGTGGAGAAAGAAATTTGAGCTTATGTTATTTGTATGTAGGTGGGAGCGTTCAAACGGATCTGGAGGCCGAACGACTGGCCCATTATTATCATTATTATTAAATGGGGTGTAGTGATTAACCAGCCCAATTCAGGGCACCTTATACGGATAATACTCTACATACAAGGAAAAAACTAAACATTTTGCTTCTGCATATCCGGTCACCTAGGTTATTCCAACAGAGCAACCATAAGGTAGGCTTCTAGAAGGGATGAAGATATCCAACTATTTGTTCACATAAAGAAGAACGTGTTCATTAATTCTTGTACCGGCTCTACAGAGGAGACTTATCCTCATAGGATGCCTAAACAAACCTTTGTAGGAAAAGAATGAGCTACATTTTATGAGCGAGTTATGTTTGGAGAAGAAGAATGCCAATTATATACTAAAAGCAAATAAGGAGTTTTTTCCTAAAATTACAGCAAAATTAACATACTTGAGTATGCAAAATGGAAAACTTTGTAAAATAACAAATTGAGGGCATTATAGTTAGTACTGTGCAAAAATGTGAAAGGACTTTGAAGCAAGTTGAACTTGTAACAAACAAGAAACAATTTTCTTGGTGTAACCTACAGAACAGAGGATGGACACTGCTGAGGGTAAAGGCCGAGCTTCTTCTGGCATGCTATGTTCCTTGATGAAGATTAACGGACTCCAACAACACAAACGAGAACATGGCATTATCAGTACATAGCAGTAGCTTCGATAAAAAGAAAAAAAAATACCTTCGTTTAAAGATAAGGGAAAATTGCCAGGCTGTTTAATGATAGGGAATCACTATACACCAGCGATCGATGAAAATACTCCCTGGACGGGTTTACTGTTTACGTTTTTTGTTTTTTTTTAATAAAAAGAAAAAAAGAGAAAAAGAACCCTCATTGAATCATTCAGTTAGATTAGGGAAAAAAATGATTTTTCAGCCACCTTTTTTTATAAATAAAATTCCAACAGTGCATCTATAAAAACGTTTACCAAATAATTACAGTATCTAAGCATAAAAGGAAAACATATAACAACACCTTTTACGAGTCATACATTGGACAAAGCTCTTAAATACGAGCTCTTATTGTTCTATATGTGTGACATCAAACACCTGGTGACCACGGCCATTCTAGTAATTAGAAAAAACAAGACAAAAACATTATTTCAACTGAACTCCCAAAATAATGAGTGTAATAACATTGGCAACAATACAATTACTAATATTAATCATTTCCTTATGATATTAATATCCTAGAAACATTTAAAAAGGCGTAGGCTACTATAAGAATTAAATAGAAAATCATTAACACTTATACTTGCACAAGATCTCTATCGCCAGTACACAGTCCCATTGGACAAGGGTCCAACATCAAAAGGCAGGACACGGAGAGGCTCTCTCTCTCTCTCTCTCTCTCTCTCTCTCTCTCTCTCTCTCTCTCGCCCTAACTCGAAGCAGTAATCTAATTTCTGATGGTTTATAGACGTTTCTTTTTTTCTATTTCTCAAAAATAGCCGGGTGGATATTTCAAAACGGTCACTAGATGCCTTCAAAGTGACCAGTTAAAAATATAGTAGGATTAGAGAAGAAAAAAAAATGTAAGGTACAAACTGAAAGAGGATTGGGACAGAAAGGGGAGTTGAGGAAAAATTCTCTCTCTCTCTCTCTCTCTCTCTCTCTCTCTCTCTCTCTCTCTCTCTAACGTACACACAACCTTTGGCTGAGGAAAAAAGGCAGGTAAGATAGTCTACACGGAGTAAACTAACCCAACACGAAAAGTAAAGAGCCTTGTTAAGAAAAATGCGAACCCCATATAAAATTCTAAATAAAGTTGTGTAATTAATATGCCATTTTAGGAAATTGTTTGGAAGAGCTAAAATTTGAACCGGTTTCTCTGGTTTACATATGGAAATGATGACCTAACTGATTGAAGTATAACATTTCACAATATAAAAATTCCGTCTTTATACATACTAGCGTCATGATTGCTGTTCTATTAATCTGAACTCTCTTACTTGGACTGTTGCCTTTCGTCCTTTATGTAAAGATCACTTGGATTTTGTTGAAACAGAACTTTAAGTGTTATGGAGATAAATGTTATCACTGAACGGTAGGTGAGAAAATATATACGTCAGTAGTAAAGGATGCTGTCACTGTGCTAAATTCGATAAAAGACGTGCATCTTTAAACAAATTTAATTATTATAGAAGGCCCTCTCAGTCCTTCGAGTGTCAAGTGCCGTATTATCACTTATCTTAACTTTAGAACTAAATTTATCATTTCAAGGTCAACTGTATCTTCTCTAGCGTTTTATTTCTAAAACTATTCTCTATGTTCAGTATGTGACGACGTTAGTCCTTGTGAATGCATTATACATTCATCTTTAATCTTGCACTAATCCTCTAAAAATCTATTGTATAATATTACTAATTCTCTCCGTATTTCTATATTTACAACTTACATTAAATGATAGAATTTATGATCTATTTTGAACCTTTTAAATTAACCATGTGTAGTGATGCTAGATCACTTTATTTGCAGTAACCTTAGAACAAAGAAATATTTAGCTTTCCATGAATAAGCATACAATATCCCCACATTTTTTCCTTAATTATCTACAAGGTAGAGATAGATTATAACTTGGAAAATGTTATTCATATCCCAAAGACGCTTCCCAAATTTTTTTATCCTTTGCCACCAGTACTTACTCTTTCGCAGCGCACCACTAAGGCGATAGGCATATAGACGAATGTATCTTTTATCTTTGTAAAGTATTTCTAAGGAATAGTTTTGTAGTAGCTGATAATTATCTGCACGTACTATCGGAAACTTTACTCCGGTCTTATCTATAGATACCTATAGATGAATAACTCGTTCAAAGACGGGAACAGCTTAATTGTTGTGATCTGTAATTAGCTATCTTTCTCTCTTTTGTAAATGTTCCTCTGAGCGCTACAAATTCCACGTTCCTCCCGACCTTCTTTTCTAAAGACCCTCATTTGAAACATCTTCCCTTCAAGACCTCTTTTTTTCCCCTACCTTTATGTCAAATGACACAGCTACGTCGACTGTTAAAATCAATCCTAGGCCTCCTGTCATTGAAATCAAAATCACTAGAAAAGAGCTACGTCTTTTCTCGTTGAATTCCAATGTTTCTGACTGAGCTAATGCTTATCTCTTCTCTTGTTTTTCTTCAGTCTGAGCAAAATATTCTGCTATTCGTCGTACATCAGACATAGCAGACAGGTCAGTTCACCCACCATCTTTCTACTCCTATTTCTGCATTTACCCCTGTTGAGCTAAAGCCTTTAAATCTATACTCTACATACAGTTTCTAAAACATTTGGAACCCTTTCTGTTTTTCTAGTGAGACTTCACTAGGATAGACATACTGATTACGTCCCATCCAATTTTAGTTATATGTTATACTTTCTGTGAAACTTCTAGGTAATCATGTTTTTCAACTATCATTATTTATATATGCACATCTAATCTTTTTATCTTTTATTAAAATAAAATTGTGTCTATACTTGACTATCCTTCACTTTCTTTCGTACATATAGCATGTATTCGGTGAAGTTCTGCTTAATAGATTAGTTAATTGAATTCTACAAATACTATAAGTCAAGCTTTCGACTCTAAAGGCTAGAGGAATCTTTATTTGTTTACTTCCTCCAATGTTTTTCTTTCCAATTGATTATGAGTAGCTATATCTGTAAATTTATTATCATTTCATGTTGTATGATGGCGTTCTAATTTATCACCTGACCTTGCCCTCCCTTCCATCGGAATTTCTGAAGATTCTTTTCAACACAATTATTTCAGAGCGCTACATAAATCCAATTATTTGGACCTGAACTACATCCAGTGGAAGTCAAAACAGAAATCGGTCAAATTGAAAAATATTTTTACAAACGAATATACTGTATATACACTATTATTAAGTCGCGAACTGAGATTGTCGGATGCATAAGAGCCCAAAGAGTGTACATATAAGGGGATTTACAAATTATTTTCCTTTTTACATAACTTTTATCAACATTTCCTCAAGTTTATAACATTTTCTGTAATGCAGTGGAATTATATTGTTTAAAAACAAGTATGTAAATATGCGTTGTTTTAAAAGTATAAAACTTTAAACAAATGCGCACACATTTATTTTTCGGCTATAATTTTCCCTTGAAAAAAAGGTTAACTGTAAATAGTTAGGAATTTCCATTCATCAATAATTCTCTAATGGTAAGGATGTCTTCGTCTATGATTCAGAGCAAACATTTGAACACACTAACAGGTGGGTCAATTGATGGCCGGAAGTTATGAGCTCAACTCACTACGACCGAACTACGTTAGCTATAAGCTACATACATAGGCACTACCACACACACACACACACATATATATATATATATATATATGTATATGTATACATACATATATCTATATATATATACATATCAATATATATCTCTATATATACATCTCTCTCTCTCTCTCTCTCTCTCTCTCTCTCTCTCTCTCTCTCTCTCTCTCTCTCTCTCTCTCTCTCTCTCTATATATATATATATATATATATACACATCTATTTATATATATACATATATATATATATATATATATATATATATATATATATATATATATATCTATATATATAAATATATGTATATATACATATATATCTATATACATAATATATATACATATACATATAAATATCTATATATACATATATAATATATATATCTATATATATATATACATATAATATATATATATATATATATATATATATATATATATATATATATAAATTAGCGAGAAAATATCTTTCATACCAACCGCAAACTAAACATAAAATTAACTAATGAGATATAAATGGCATACTTTTCAAATTATTATTATTATTATTATTATTATTATTATTATTATTATTATTATTATTATTATTATTATCATTATTATTATTATCTGTGTTACAACCCTAGCTAGTAAAGCAGAATAAGAATAACCCAAAAGCTCCAGCAGAGAAAATAGCCCATTTAGGAAAATAAATAAAGAAATAGATAGGATCGTATGTCTGAACGTACCCTCAAGCAAGAGTACTCTTAATCCAAAACAGTGGAAGACCAAGGTACAAAGGCTACGGCACTTCCGAAGACTATAAAACAACGGTTTGATTTTGGACACTAGCCAAAAACAGAGAACAATGGTTTGATTTCGGAGTGACCTCCTAGACGAGCTGTTAACCATAGCTAGAAGTCTCTCTTCCACGCTTACTAAGTGGAAAGTAGTAACTGAACCATTACAGTACCATAGTTAACCCCTTCAATGAAGATGAATATTTTTGGTTATCTTAGTGTTGTCAGGTGAAAGAGGATAATATATAAATTATAAAAAATATAGGCCAGACAATTCGGTGTATGTATAGGTAATTGAAAGAAAAAGAGCCGTGGCCAGAGAGGGATCCAATGTAGTACTTTCTAGGAAATCAAAGGATCCAATAATTCTCTAGTGGTAGAATCTCAACCGGTGGCTGGTGCCTTGGTCAACCTACTACCTATAAAATAATGAATAATAAAGACATAATAATTAAGATATCAGAAACCCCATCATGTCATTCAAACATTTGATGAAGAAGAAAACGTATGAAACTAGAGGGGCACTCAGTAGAGTAGAGACCTCCACCACGGTAGCTTATTTTTCGACATTTGGTTCGACCTTGACCTTGACCTTGACCTTAATATGTATTAATTAGCGTGGATTTTTATACACTCAAGTATGAACCAAGTTTGCAGTCTCTGTGGCAACGATGTCCAAACTTGTGGCTGATTACGTGAATTGGACATTTTTCTTGACCTTTAACCTTGGCCTTTCAATTCTTTTCATATACGTTAATCCCGGCAAGTTTCATTACTCTACGATTAAAATTGTGACCAGGAAGCTGTTCACAAACAAACATACACAAACAGGTTGAAAAGCATAACCTCCTTCCAACTTCGTTGGTGGAGGTAATAAAAAAACTCCATAAAAAGAAATATAAAAAGACCTGTATTGGTAAAGAAAATATTGAAAAAACACCACATAAAAATCCGAACCAAGTAAAAATGTGGAGGCAACAGTCATGTAAAAAAGTGAAAAATAAATGTTAAACGAAAAATGAGATAATAGAATGATGGGAAAACCCAATAACAAAAAGACAATCGTCCCATTCCCCACTGGCTCACTCTTTCTCTTTTTTTACAAAATATAAAAGATCTAAGGCTTCAATATATATCAAGCTTTGCCAAGTGTTATTTGATAAAAATTAAAACAATCTTTCTCAAAGATCCAGTACAATTAACGCTGTTGTATAATGTTCTAACTGTTTCAGAATTCTTTTTCGTTGTTGTACAAAAACTATCTTTAAGCCTTGTTGTTTTTTTCTTTTCACTTCCTTTATTATTATTATTATTATTATTATTATTATTATTATCATTATTATTTTTATTAATATCATTATTATTATTATTACTACTACTACTACTACTACTACTACTACTACTTCCTAAGCTACAACCCTAGTTAGAAAAGTAGGATCCTATATGCCCAGGGGCTCCAACAGGGAAAATAGTCCAGTGAGGAAAGGAAATAAGGAAAAATAAAATATTTTAAGAACTGTAACAACATTAAAATAAATATTTCCTATATAAACTATAAAAACTTTAACAAAATAAGAGGAAGAGAAATAGGAATAGAGTACGGAAGTGTACCCTCAGGCTAGAGAACTCTAACCCTAGACAGTGGAAGACCATGGTACAGGGGCTATGACACTACCCAACACTAGAGGACAATGGTTTTATTTTAGAGTATCCTTCTCCCAGAAAAGATGCTTACCAGCTAAAGAGTCTCTTCTACCCTTACCAAGAGGAAAGTGACCACTAAACAATTAGGGCAGCAGTTAACCCCTTGGATAAAGAAGAATTGTTTGGTAATCTCAGTGTTGTCAGGTGTATGAGGACAGAGGAGAATAGGCAAAGAATGTAGGCAAACGGAAAATAAACCGTAACCAGAGAGAAAGATCCAATGTGGTACCGACTGGCCGGTCAAAGGACCCCATAACTCTCTAGTGGTAGTATCTCATTGAGTGGCTATTATCTAGCAGTTCTACCTTATGAACATAGAGTATACTACTCATATGCTCCATTTTAATACATATAAAAAGGTAATAAATATTTGATCATTCACACACAAACACACACACGCACACACACACATATACTGTATATGGGGATGGGATCATTCGCCGCTGCCGATTTGCCGCCGACAGTTAGCTACTGACTGTTAGCCACCGCCCATTCGCCTCCGATGCCTTTTCACCACCGCTGATTCGCCACCGGCGAAAGAATAGGTGCTCCCATTATAAGCATATGGGGCAATCGGTTTTTTTTTTGCAGGATAACTATGAAAATTTAATAATTTAATAATTTTATAGGTTAACAAGGTCGTTTGCTTAGATTGTTTACAACCATAACAAGTCTGCTTACTTCATTATTTGAAAAAAGAGTGAATATTTTCTTAATATTTCTATCAATCTTCCTCAAGCCCTCAAAATGGAAACATATTCTTTCCAAACGCGGAAAAGAGAAATTTCACCACATGGTTTTATTTACGTTTTTGATAAATCATCAATGAGTGATCCAAGCATCAAATTTTAGCGCTACGAACAAAGGGGAAGATGCAATGAACGGATCCACACCAGGAATAGCAATGTGATAAAGAAAATAAATGAACACACTCATTCGGCCTCTGCAGCAATTATACAAGTTGCTAAGGTAAAAGTTAATTTAAAACGCTGAGCAGAAGAATCACAAGAAGTACCTAGTGTTCTTATAAATGAATATATATCTGGTGTGCCTTTATCAGTACAAGCATCATTACCAACGTTGGACAGCATGAAGAAAATAATTAGACGAAAAATGAATTATATTAGTTAGCGCCAGAAAATCCTACCGATGTTCTGCAGTTGGCCATTGCGACTGCATATAAAATGTATAAACCTGATAACTTATCGGAAGAAAGGTTTCTTTTGGTTGATAGTGGTCCAGAAAGTAACCGTATCATTATATTTGGAAGAGAATCCTGGGTAGATTATCTAGTAGAATCGACAAGGTTTGTTAAGGGTACATTCAACATAGCCCCTATTTTATTCTCGCAAGTATATTGTATTTTGGCAAAAAAATTTGGTGTTCATCCAATTCTGTATATCTTTCTGACAAATAAGCAACGTTCAACTTACCTACGCATGTTTGAAATGGTTAAATCATTGGTACCTAATCTAAGACCGAAGTGTATCCATTGTGACTTTGAACAAGCAGCTATTGGTGCTATGACAGAATGCTTTCTGGGAGTCCAAATAAGGGGATGCTTTTTTTCATTTAGCAACAAAGTATGCAAAGACACATAGCTGCAGTCGGAGCAACTAGGCAATATAATAGTGACCATGATTTTGCTTTAAAAGCCAAAATGATACTTGCTTTGGCTTTTGTACCACATTGTGACCTTGACATCTACACAGAAGCACTTTCTGACTTTTTGCCTGAGGAACTCATGCCAATATTAGATTGGTTTGAATACAATTATATTGGTATCTACAATAGGCGCAGCAGACGCCAAAGGCCACCCTTGTATCCCCATGATGATGGTCGCAATATGAAACTACTTTAAATAATGAAGATCGGACAAATAACCACGCAGAAGCTGCTCATCGCATATGGAAATTTATAGAAGCTCTAATGAAATTACAAAAGGGAAGAGATTTACATATGAGACAACTGATAGCAGGACGCAGACCACTATTAAAGCTGAAAATATATAGAAGTGATGATGAGAATAAAGAAAATTGTTCTCGAGTACAATAATGAAAGAGACGCTTTGGAATATCTCAAGGGAATGGCCCATAACTATCAAATGAACAAAAGTTTCTATTATTTTTAGGTGCACACCAATATAATTACTTGTTCGTAAACAATAAAATGTTTGAATTACTTTTAACTTTTTTACATAATAAAAGGTTTATTTTTTACATTTCATATATTTACACTTTGCAGTAGAATAGTTAAAACGACAAAAAATAAAAAAAAAAATAAAAAAATTGCAGGGGTAAAAAAATTAAACAGCTGTAGTTAAGTTTCTGGTGGCGAAATGTCCCGGTGGTGAAATGGTCCAAGTGGAAAAGCTGGTGGCGAACTGGAGGTGGCTAATCGTCGTCGGCGAATGAGCGGTGGCGAATCGTCACCAACCCCATATATATATATGTATATATATATATATATATATATATACATATATATATATATATATATATATATATATATGTATATATATATATATATATATATACATATACATATATATATACAGTATATATATATATATATATATATATATATATATATATTTATATATATATATATATATATATATATATATATATATATATATAATGTACATACATACATACACACACACATATATATATATATATATATATATATATATATATATAAATATATATATATATATATATATATATATATATATATATATATATATATATATATATATATATATAGATATATATATATATATAAATATATATATATATATATATATATATCTATATATATATCTGCTGTTACAGTAAGAGTCTGTGCCATGTAATAGGTAAAGAAAGTCTTAAGCCAACCAGACAAAAATCGCGTAGGTATCTCTTTGGTCTTCCCCATAATTTTCTCCTAAATAAAATTATCCACTTATGGGTTCCTTACGAGAGTAGATTGGTCTAACTGCAACAACTAATTAGCAAACTTATCAAAGTTGTCTTAGTAGTTTCTAGCACGTTCCCTCGAAATTTATTATTTCACAGTATCTGAAACAATCCGGCAGTCAACCAGACCCTTGTTTGTTCTTATCTTCGAGGATGCGTCTAAAAATTCCACTTCATCGGAATTTTTCAATAGAATGTCATGCCTCTTTCCAAATATACTCTCAGAACAGGAAAACAACAGCGACAAGGCCGCTTTAATATCTTTTCGCTTCTCACTATTCAACCTCTGGTCTACACCTACTTGCTAGAAAACTCCTCTCAATCGATTCCCTTTTCTTCTATCTTCTATCTTTTCATGCAAACTGAAAATCCAACATCCCTCCTTCAGTCCCATAAAGCAGATTTAGCTCGGCGATTTCTTCAGGCATTTTAACTTTAACTCTTTAGACACTTTTTTTTTTTATTATTCTTCCTCACATCGAAGATCCTCGAACTTTTATTGCCTCTCTTATTCGAAGACTTATTTCTCCTCTGACTACAACATCGATTGTCGTATTTGCAACTAAATGTCTGTACCAGAGAATTCCTTCCACACCTCAGTGTTTTATGCTTCTTTTCAATGGTTCGTTTTGGTTTTCAGTAACTCACAACTTACGTTTTCTTTTCCCCTAATGTTAGGTTTTCAAATAACGGTACAAAGTTTAGAAAAATATGAACAAACATATTCATTACCCCACTGATTGCAATATACCTTTGTATACATCAAGAACATGAAATTCTCGGCATATTCAATCCTCTCTTTAATCTCTTTAAAGTCATCCACATATAAAGTGGTCAAAAGCTGCTTTTAAATTACACCGATTTCGCAAATATTCTTTCAAATAAAAAAGACCTACACGACCAAATAGAATGTGATTTATTAAATTCTTTTAATTTCGTCCATTACTCTCAAACCAATCTTGAAGGAACTTCACTGTAATTCCCTGAACCGTAAACCATCCACTTTAAGAATATCTAATTGTCATTCCTCCACCATGCCTACTTGCACCAGTTTGGCTTAAAAACTTTATACCCATCGGTACATATTTCAGTAAAAGCCGAAAATTAGTGGTTATTTCTTATTCTCTAATGTTCTTTCTATTCGACATTAAACGGTTCATGCCGATTTTAGCACGAATCATTTACCCTTGCAAGATATGGTTCAATTTTTTCTTTTAGTATTAAATAAGATAAATTTGTTCTTTTAGTATTAAATAATATAAATTTGTTCTTTTAGTATTAAATAAGATAGTCTTTTAAATAAAATATCAGTGACCACTTTAGGCATCTCTACGTTACTCTTATGTTTTCTCCAAACTAATTCCACAATAAATATTCTGATTATAAATTTTGGAACTCTACAGTCGCGTTTTGAGATTTCTTTTCAATTGTCTAAGTTTCTTATGCACACAAAATGACGTTTTAAATTAAATATTTACCGAATTTGTTCATAGGCTTAGATTTAGTTTGATTGTCAAGATCCTACTTCCTCTAAAGATATAAGTCTCTGTTTACAATAACTCTAGCTTCCCACCCTTATCTGTAGTCATTATTTCTAGTAAGTATCCTTGCCGGATACTTGAATGGGTTTACTTCCATTGATACACTAACAAACTCTATATTCAAGAAAGCTCTTGAAGACTTCATAACTAATGTCTTGCTTTTGTTGCTTTAACTACAAACAGCTCTGCTACTCTTTCAATATAGCGTGTCACTCATTGTAAGCACATTCCAGTACTGGCAATAGTTGCTTCACTGTCAGAGAAACTTATCTACCCTACCAAGCCCCATTTACCGGAGATTCCTTTCTTCCTCTACATAAATGTTGATTAATATTGTATTTGTGAAATTTCTTTTTTCCTATTTCATTCCATTTCCAATTATCTACAGTTCGAAATTTTCATCTTTTAAAAACAAATGGCAATACAGATTCAAATTTTTAGAAACAATATATATATTTCCACTCCACACATAGTCCTTTTACAATTTCCATAAGTATTATTCATATATTGCTTTATATAAAGCCTACTACCCAAACTCAATATAATAACATGCTCATACACCTCCTGGGTCATGTTCTAAAACTCTAAGGAATTATCCTCCTAGTTATTACCAGGACTCAAGTGGGGTCCTGGTTATTACCTGGCGGCTACCTGGTACATTTCCCGGTTGACCATTTGACTTCCCTCCCGATGTCCTTGAGACATTTCATAGCAAGATCTTTGAAGTTCCACATCCCAACAAATAAGCGCTCACTCGAGATATCCCATCGCATTTCTAATATCTCCGACACCACACAAACAATTTCATCAATTTACTAACACTCTTAATCACCAATTCACATCCTATGACACGAGGTTCGAGGAAATCCTTAAAACCAACCATTAGAAAATTCAAATATATTTCTTGGCTTTTTCCAAAATAGAGGAACAACGATTATATCTAATTTTGATATGTACTATTGCATTTTGTTCTTGGAAATTTACATAGACTATACCTAATCATTCATTATATACAACCATCTTAATGATGAATGCAGTGCCTAGAAAAAAAAAAAATTGACTGAAAAATGGAAAAGGAATTACGAATTTATCCAATTTCTCAGTCCTTTTATGAAATTTGCCACGAAGTCTAATCGTTACTATGGCGATACAATTTTTTTTCCAGATAGTACCGTATTAACATATTTCTCTAATAATTGAAAATCCCTTACATCTTTTTA
>NC_090729.1:147809730-147824730 GCF_036898095.1 Palaemon carinicauda
TCTACTCTTTTTCCAAATCTACGATATAACATGGGTAAAATAAGGAATAAAGAATATTCGAATAATATAATGTGAAGACACAAAACTTGCAGCTTGTAAAAATGTGGCCTAATCAAGGAAATAGGGGTCACTTGATTAATAACAATATTCACGACAATGATTATCTGTCTCAGATCACCAGGAATTCTAAATTCTCAATTACCGTTTTAACGAGATATTCTATCCATTCTTTATCGTACCGTCACCGTTACTTAATTTTACAAGAAATAATGGACAATTTCGTAGAGGGCTTATAATTTTTGTAAGATTCCATTGTGCAGACATACTGTCATATCCGCTATTTCAAAAATAATTTACAATGTGCAATTAACGCAACACGGTATCAGTAAAAACGTAATGCCGAAGAAATGGCATATTTATCTTCCCCCCGCCCCCACCCCCCCCCAAAAAAAAAAAAAATAAAAAAGTCTTAATTTTTTTTCCTATATCCCTTCCTCAGAGGTGATTTTAATTCTAAATTTGTTGAAGAGTCCATTTCCAATATTATACAAACTTCATGAAAAGCTCTGATATCAAGATAATACAAAGTCACTATACCATGAATAAATTTAGTCAGGTTCAAAAATTTAAATAATCAAACATTTGAGTTTCATCATACCAGGTAATTCAAGGGCGCAATTTAAATCCAACATTGGTCTTTGGGTCCTAAATGAAACCGATGCAGACTTTACCACTAAGGTATTAAAGTATTATTTCTCTATTCACTTAGTCTCAGACTTACATGTAAAGATGGTTTTATGTTACGCATTAACATTATTATCTTGAAAATTGCATGTTAAGGTTTTCGAATCGTACACAAGTAAAGTATTTGGGTTTCCAATATCTTAAGATACCAACTATTCAAATTACATAAAAAGATTCATAAAATAACACTAACTGATATAGTTATGTAAAATCTCTTTGAAACGTTTGAAACAAAGAAAAAGATAGAAAACAGGTGTTTTTAACAGTTAATATCTGAGTTACGTCTGACCAAAGGAAATATGAAAAGGGGATTTAACGCAAGTTAGAGGAGATTAAAAATCTTCAGCTTTAGTCGAGGGCTGTGAACAACCACAAACATTTTTATACAGAATAAGGTTAAATAGATAAGTCTGTGACATTATCACTTAGTACAATACAACCGCAAACGAACAATTATTTACATGGCAAACATTTCACAATGTCTTTGGTGCTTAGCGAGCGAAGTACGATAGCAGGAATTAATGTGTTAATACCATAAGAAACAGTTAAAGAAACAGTTGAATAAATAATTAAAATGTTATGGAACAAAAAATGAATCACCACGTTTTACAAATAAAGTAAAGTAAAAGCATATCACTTTGCAAAGAAACATTGGTTTATGTGCACCATTTTGGCTATCGCTTTAAGTTATGATTCCAGTTACACTGAATAAAACACATTAAATAGTCTCCCATTTCCCATTTAGAACATTGTATTTAAAACCCGTGAATGGTCTTCTATGTACTCGAGTTTTTACTGAAGCGAAAAATAACTTGAAAGACCCTTTCCGTTTATCAACGATTCATACAAAAAGACTCGTGTAGCATAAAGAAGCAGTAACGATGTCTATTAAAAATAATGAGAACCCACTACATACGAGTAAGGAACAAATGAATCTTGAAGGTGTGCTCGATAGCTCCATCTAGTTCCGTAAACCAATACTTAGCCATTAGGAACTGATAGAGCTCATTAAGGGGTCTTATAACAGCGATCATTAGTTCCACCAAAAGGGAAAGGACGACGATGAGCATTAATGGATGACGAGGGGAAGGAGGAAGGAAGGCAAAAAGGAAGAACTTCCGATTACTAAACCCAGTCTCTCTCTCTCTCTCTCTCTCTCTCTCTCTCTCTCTCTCTCTCTCTCTCTCTCTCTCTCTCTCTCAAGTACACATTATTACTTGAGTTTGACCTGATTTGATTTATAAAGGTTGGACCTGACGCCCTAGAAGTAAAACCCAAATGTTATTCAGTCCCATACCAAAGATGGCGAGGAGAGAGGGTTAAGAAAGACTGTAAAGTAAATTATGTACAAAGAACAAAGGGTAAAAAAGGGGAAATCCCTCAATATCAGGTAGAGAGCCTGCATAGGAAGAGGAAAAAAGTAGCAGGAATGAACGTAATATAAAAGGTAAAAAGAGAGGATGCATTGAAGGACCGAAGTGACACTGCAAAGACCTTTCAGCAACGCCTATAATGTACACGAGATGTACTGGCGCCATTACCCCACTATGGGGGTACTTAGGCTTACCTACACCCCAAAGAGTGAACAGAACAATTAATAACGACAAATGTTTTAATTTTGAATATTTGAACCCGTAGAAGTAAAAACTAACCTTCCCAAATACACTCTGCTAAAAAAAAGTGACACCACACGATTTTTTTTCCGTCTAATCTTTTAAACATTTAAGTTGGGGAAAAGGCCTCACCCCATGACTTCGAGTGAATTATTCACGGACGGAACAGACCAAGGCAATGGCTCTTGCATACGTAAGTCAACCGGTTACAACTGCTGGACGAGTGACCGCTTTTTAGCTCACCTGAACTGAGCTCGAGCAAATTTAGATTTCTGTTCATCATTCGTCAGTAGTTTTTATGTATAAACTGTACAGTATGTATATATCTACTGTATACAATGTATATACCTATATGTATATATCTATGCATGTGCAAAATTTATCACGTGGCGTAAACATTTCACATTATCAACTTCTCCAGAACCGCAGTATCAATTTCAAATGAACTTGGCACAACGTATTCGTTGGCTGTAGGAACTCAACTTTGTTCAAATAGGGAGATGTTGTCTTTTCCACACTGAGTTCATTCGAAATTTTGAAAAATAATTGGGTCATTTAACACTTTTATTGCATTAACGGAAAGATCCCTTGGGTAATGATGAATAAAGTTTGTTCAAACTACGGCCAACCGGTCAGAGGAAGTACAGCAATGACAAAAAAAAATTCATATAAATATCTAAGAAGTAAAGAAAAATAAAAACAAGACAGGAAAATTATTCTAGGTCAAATTAAAGTTATCATCCTCGGGTACAGTAGATTCGAGATTCGTTCAAATCAAAGCCATGAGGACCAGTAATTTTTTGCACTAGAATATCAGCCCTATGCAAGTACTTGTCAGTGTACCAAGAAAGCTCTTAGGGGCAGTGGGGTTCATGGGAATCTTGAATGTTTGTTTAATGTTAATCTATTCTAATTCTATTTAATAACAAAACGAGTCCATTAAATGTGAAAAAATATAAAGTTTTCACTGATCAATTTATTAGCAAATGGCTCTGCCATAGTACTAACTTATTAATCGAACTTCAAATAATGAATTTTGAGGGGACATTTTTCTTTTTCATGGGCAGCGATTATAAGATATTTCTTAACATAAAGTTGTCATGTTTAGGAGAGTTTTTAGAAATCTGTAAGAACTTTGAGCTATTGATGGTACATTTGTTTTTTAATTCTCATGAAGTCAACTCTGACAGAAGAGTTTCTTTCTTTATGTGGTCTCATTTGAGAGAATGCTCCGCAACTACATAAAGGGATGCATTTCAACTTATTGCAATCCAATCTTAATTTTTTTCAAGTTTAAGTAACTTGTTATTTCATGATCTGAGGAACCATATTATGGTCTCTTTAATAGTTCCTTGCTCCGAGGCAACGTTTGCTGTTCTGGGAGACCTACTCAGAAATGAGTTTTACGGATTCATGCTTTAATTTTTATCCCGCAAGAGAGTTTCTTAATTTTAAGTTACCTAATACGATATAAAGTTTTTCCCTTTTAAACAGCATTCTTTAAGGAACTTTTTTTTCTCCTATATCAACCAGCTCAAAAGGGTCCTCTTAATATTTTTGTTTTGTGCTCAATTCTAAATGGTATTTCATCTTCATGACGCCTTCTCTGATAAAACATTTCTCAGTCACAAGGCTGTTAAAGGTTATTCATAGTGAGGACAAGATATTTGAATAGCTAATTTTAATAAATTTCTTCATCCATAACGGAAATGAGACTTCTCAAGGGAGGTCATTTTTAATAACCCCCATATGAATAGTTAAAGCACAAGATTTCATTCATTTAAAAAATTGTAATAGATAAAAAAGACTAGCCTTATATAATAGTGGTTGACTCTGAAAAGAATATGTTTAATAAATCATTTCCGAACAAAGGTTGTTTAGAACCAAACTCTCTCATATAACACTATTCTTACCTCTATCCCAATTTTGAAAAATCCTCAAAATCTTAGGCTTTAACATTTCTTTTGGTGATATTAAGAAATGACTTTCCCTGTTTAAATCCCAGGATTGTGAGCTTAAGACGTCTCATTTTCGTTATGGATGAAGAAGTTTATTCAAATAAAATATTCAAATATCTTGTAACCAATATTATGCTACCCATTCTACCTATGAGTAAATACTGAATAACTTATTCTAATGGAACGTTCTTTTGATATGAAGTCACTGCTTAGAAATGTCCATCTTATTTGTTCTCACTCATTCACTCACATAAAAAAAAGAGCTTAAATTTTCAAGTATTCCACGTTGAGTGGGCTAAATTTCAACTCCAATAGGCTCCTTAAAGAGGTCACATCTTGAAGCTCTCCTCTCCGGGAATTTCTTTCCCTTTTCATGGTATAAATTTTTAGTAGATTTTAATTCATTTTCAAGAAGTGTGCTGTACATTATTTTTTTCTAGTTTCAATGTTTTCTTCAATATCCAGATCTCTACTTTGATGGGTCCTTTAATATTCAACGATACTTAATTAGCCATTATAATGAAAACTATTCGCATGATCTATGTAACTTTTTTATGGCTAATGAATAATTGAATAATTTACAATCTCTTCGAGAAATTATTGGAATTTTGACAAAATCTATGAAGGAATAGAATTTGAATAGTGAATACATGAATAAAGTTCAGGCTTCTTTCACGCTTTGTATAATTGTATAAGGCAGCTATCATAACAAGAACGAAGTAGTAGTAACATGAAAATCTGTCAATTAATATGAATAAAAAGATTAAAAAAAAATCCTGGAACAAACCTATACAAATAGTATATTCAAAAATTAAAACACGAATTCTAATTCAAAATAATAAAGATAATGACCAAGAAAATTTATTTTTATATTCATTACATAACACATGAATCATTTATCTAACCTTTAGATTCAACAGCATAGGATGTTTGCATAAGCTAATTATTAGAACTACTATAAGTTACAAATACAACATACTTTAGTTAAATTTGAAAATGGAGCAAAAGAAATAGGGGACCAGTCTGAAATGACAGCAACGCTCATAGATAGTGATTTGTTGTTATAATCAGTCTTTGTTAAAGGGGAGCGGTGAAAAATACAATCGTGGAACTAAAATGAAGAAGGGGGAACAGGGAACACAGTTTTAGGAATGAATCTATGAAAGAAAATAGAATTGAATGAAACAAAAGAATTAATGGAGGAATAACTTAAAAGATGAGCTTTTGAAAATAGAAAATAACGAAGAGAAACACATGCGAAATTTTTAAAATTTCTGAGAAAGATAAAAAGAGTAAAAGGACCAATACTAAATTATCACTATGCAATGACATTTAACATTTAGGTCATGTAATGTATTTCAGTATCAGATATAAAAGGAAATAAATAACCAAAAAAAAAAAAAAAAAAAAAAAAAAAAAAAAAAAAAGGAACAGGGCTTAATGTTTAGCGCCAAATAGTCAACACAAGAAGATAACAATAGTTATAAGGATATCTGAAATTATTTCTAATTCTCATCAAATTAAGAGACCATAGAGATTTTAGCCTATGCTACCGCATGAAAAACTACTAAAATCCAAACAAATCAAACTTTGGTTTAAAAACCTTCGGATAACAAGATTCCGAAGACTAAAGTCCAGCTGAATCACCAGAATTTTATGGAATTTAGTAAGGAAGCGAATACAATTTGTAGAATTGATGAGAGAAATAAAACTCTCAGACAAATCGCCCTCATACCAAACTAAAACCCTCTATATGAATGTTAAACATAAAGAGTTTTCTTAATTTAAAACTTAGGATGAAAACTAGTAATCGCAACTATGAACAAAGCAGAGCTGATTATTATTATTATTATTATTATTATTATTATTATTATTATTATTATTATTTGCTAAGCTACAACCCTAGTTGGAAAAGCAAGATGCTATAAGCCCAGGGGCTCCAACAGGGAAAATAGCCCAGTGAGGAAAGGAAACAAGGAAAAATAAAATATTTAAGATCAGTAACAACATTAAAATAAATATTTCCTATATAAACTAAAAAAACTTTAACAAAACAAAGGGAAGAGAAGGGATGGAATAGTGTGACCAAGTGTACCCTCAAGCAAGAGAACTCTAACCCAAGACAGAGGAAGACCATGGTACAGAGGCTATGGCACTACCCAAGACTAGAGAACAATGGTTTGATTTTGGAGTGTTCTTCTCCTAGAAGAGCTGCTTACCATAGCTAAAGAGTCTCTTCTACCCTTACCAAGAAGAAAGTAGCCACTGAACAATTACAGTGCAGTAGTGAACCTCTTGGGTGAAGAAGAATTTTTTGGTAATTTCAGTGTTGTTAGGTGTATGAGGACAGAGGAGAATCTGTTAAGAATAGGCCAGACTATTCAGTGTATGTGTAGGCAAAGGGAAAGAACCGTAACCAGAGAGAAGGATCCAATTTAGTACTGTCTGGCCAGTCAAAGGAACCCATAACTCTCTAGCAGTAGTATCTCAACGGGAGGCTGGTCCCATGGCCAGCCTACTACCAATCTACCCTGATGCAGGGTATCTTTAAGCTAAACTGACACCCGTCACCCTGTATTACTTTTACAAAAATTTTATTTTGTTCAAGGGAACTTGAAATAATCTAGATAATAAAGATCGCTTTAATGTGTTATCCTATGGTTAAACGAAGCATCTCTGAGAAATTTCTATCAACGCAACGCACGGCGGATGTTTCACAAGAATTGGTGCTTTATTGATACATCAGAGAATCGCCGCCAGCAGGTTTTCGGCTATTGAAATTACACATTACAACACTGCTGAAAAATTCGCAGAGGACCGTTTTAATCTAAGTTTTTGCTTGAATACTAGATTACTAAATTATAATATCTATCTGTCCATTAATTTATCTTTGTTTGCTTTCTGCTGGCTATTCCATCTTCGCTTACACATGAGCAGATTTTTCTGTAGAACTTTACCAATCATTTAATGGGCTCTTAGGATAACTTCAAATTAATTTCCCCAATTTCAACATCAATTACTACTACCCGAGAGTTGGCGGGTGCTTTGACTGGCTAGATAGTTCTACATTGGATCTATCTCTGTTTAAAGCCACTTTTTCCTTTGCCTACACACACATCGGAGTAATGTGGCCTATTCTTTCCACATTCTCCTCTTTCCTCATACACCTGAAACCACAAGATATCGAAAAAAATTCTTCTTCGCGCAAGGGGTCAACTACTGCACTGTAATTATTCAGTGATTACTTTCATCTTGGTAAGTATAGAATGGATTCTTTACCTATGGCAATGTGACGAGCCGAAAGAAGGTTGTGACTCAAAGGCAGGATGAAAGCATCTGAGTAACTTTATTACAGAACATCCGTTTATATATACATAAATTCTAGGCAAAAAGGGCATTAAAGACTTAACAGGCAATTTCATGTTCAACCGACACCGCACCGGTTAACACTTAATGGTGAGAAAAACATACATGTTATTTCAGGTCCTTATCAGTGCGAGGGGAGAGCGAAGATACAAGCATAATATATACACAAAATGAAATTTCTTTACTATGTATGAACATGTGACACACGGTTGGTACATGGCTCCCCCCCTAAAAATGACATACTGTTCATGTTAAACAGGGCGCCCTGATCTAGAGAGGCGAACTGTAGGCGGGTCATCTGGCAGGAGATAAGCAGGTTTTAGACGATCAATGGAGACCCAGTCTTCTTTGCCACGAATGTTTAGTAGGAATGCTTTAGGACTACGTCGGATCACAAGGAAAGGGCCCGTGTAAGGGGGCGTTAGTAGTGGCTTGCTAGTGTTGTTGCGTAGGAAGACGTGCGTTGCAGAGTGCAAGTCTGTCGGTATGTGATGCTTCGTTGGGGGCTTGTAAGTCTGGCGCCATGGAGTAAATTTTCCCACGATGTGAAGTATGCCCTGGAGATCGTTGGAGGAGGTTGCAGAAGGAAAAAATTCGGCAGGGACGACCAACGGGTCGCCATACACCATTTCAACAACCGAGACGTCGAGGGCGTCTTTAGGAGTGGTCCTTAGTCCCAGGAGGACCCAGGGAAGCTGAGTAAACCAGTTGGACATCAAAGCTGCTTTGAGGCTGGGATGAAAACGTTCGACCATTCTATTGGCAGCGGGGTTGTAGGCAGTTTTCTGATGTAGGGTGATGCCCAGGAGATTCGCTAATGATGTCCACAATTGAGAGGTGAAAGTGGTACCCCTGTCAGAAGTAATATGCTCAGGGATACCAAATCTTGCAATTCATCCTGAGAGTAAGGCAGATGTACATGAGGCGGACATTGCAGTTTCCATGGGAATGGCTTCAGGCCAACGAGTGGAGCGTTCTATGACGGTAAACAAGTAACGATGTCCTTGTGATGTGGGTAGGGGGCCTACAACCTCGACGTGAATGTGGGTGAAACGACGCTGAGGTTGAGGAAAGGTGCCCACTCCTGAATCCGTGTGTCGATGTACTTTGGAAGTTTGGCAAGAAGTACAGGCGCGGACCCAATCCTTAGCATCCTTAGAAATGCTGAGCCAAATGCCGAGCAGCTGTGCAGTAGAACGGCACGAGGGATGTGAAAGGCAGTGAATGAAATCAAACACCTGTCGGTGCATGGAGCAGGAATGCAAGGTCACAGTATACCAGTACTGACGTCACAGAGGAGGGTGGTGTTGGAGTCGTCGAGGGGGATGTCTTCCCAACGGAGGGATGTGCAGGATGTCCTACATGCTTGATACTCTGAATCCTGTCGTTGGGATTCAGCCAAGACGTTGTAATCCAATCCCAGTTGAATGGCAGCCAACGTGTTTCTTGACAGGGCATTGGCAACGGGATTCATTTTCCCGGGGTCGTGTTGAAGGGTGCAATTGTATTCAATCACGGCGGAGACTTGTCGGCGTTGACGGGCGGACCAGGCGTCAGACTGTCGAGTGAAGGCGTGCACCAGAGGCATGTGGTCTGTGCGAATGACGAAGGGCATACCTTCTAAGAAAAGCCGAAAGTGACGGACAGCCAAGTGCACCGCAAGCAATTCGCGATCGAAGGTAGAATAACCGGATTCTGCCTTGGACAGTTTTCTGCTGAAGAAGGCCAATAGGTGCGGCAGGCCATTGACCACCTGCTCGAGTATTGCACCAATAGCGACATCGCTGGCATCAGTGGAGAGAAGTACAAGGGCACGTGGGATAGGAAAAGTGAGAGCCGCAGCGGTTGATAGGGCCTTCTTTGCATTGCAGAAGGCCGCTTCTTGAAGGGGACCCCACTTCAGTTCCTTTGGCTTGCCCTTGAGGGAGGCGTAGAGGGGAGCAAGAGTGGCGGCAATGGCTGGCAGAAAATGGTGATAATAGTTGATCATGCCCAAGAATTCCTGCAGAGCTTTGATGGTGGAGGGCGCGGGGAAGTTCTGAACGGCTGCTACCTTCTCAGGGAGGGGATGGACTTCTTCAGGAGTGATACGGTGCCCTAAGAACGACACTTCATTGGCGCCAAAGGTACACTTGTCGTACTGGACTACAAGGCCGTTTTGTTGCAGGCGGTCGAGCACGATGCGCAGGTGACGGAGGTGTTCCTCTTTTGAGGAGGAGAACACAAGTATGTCGTCCACATAACATACACAGAAAGGGAGGTCCCCTAAGATGCCATCCACAAGACGTTGAAACGTGGCCCCAGCATTACGAAGGCCAAAACAGGAGTAATTGAAGGTGTATGTACCAAACGGAGTGGTGATGGCGGTCTTGGGGATGTCTTCTGGGTTCATAGGCACCTGATAATACCCCTTCAGGAGGTCGAGCGTGGAGTAAACCTTCACTTTGTGCAGGTAAGAGGTCACGTCGGCGATGTTTGGGAGGGGGTAGTGATCTGGTTCTGTTTGCATGTTCAGGCGCCTGTAATCCCCGCACAGACGGAGGGAGCAGTCTTTCTTCAGAACGACATGCAAGGGTGACGACCATGGGCTGGAGCCTTTTGGCAAAGGCCCATTTCCTCCATTTCGGCGAACGTGTTTAGTGGCTACCAATCGTTCCGGTGCCAGACGTCTGAATTTTGCAAAGACTGGGGGTCCCGTCGTCTTGATATGGTGATAAATACCATGCTTGGCAGGAGCCGTGGGCGTTTGGCGAAGTTCTGGACGGAAAACTTCCGGGTACGACGTGAGGTGGGCATAGGCATCCGTGGGTGCGCTGATGTGGAGAGCGAGGTTGGAGGGGGTGGGTTAAAGAGGTGTCGACAAGTACGAGTCTGCGTTGACCAATCGTCGGTGGGGGACATCGACCAGAAGGTGGAAATGAGAGAGGAAATCCACGCTGAGGATTGGCCATGTGACGTCAGCAACGAGAAACTTCCAATTAAATTCACCGTTTCCAAACGATAATGTGAGGTTCTCGTAACCGTAGGTGGGTATCGCAGATCCGTTGGCAGCTACCAGGCAGACGTCGGCAGACCTAGACAGACTATGTCGTGTCCTGAAGAGTTCCCTTGGCAAAAGAGAACGACAAGCACCCGTGTCTACCAAAAATCGCACGCCTGTTCCTGCATCATGTAAAAAGAAAAGATTAGAAACACGGGAGGCCACTGCCACGAGTGATGGCCTACTTACACGTTTTTGGGCCACTGACAATCCTTGGCACATTTTTTCGCGGCTGCCCCATATCTGTAGTGGTAGTAGCAAAACTGCAGCCGATGGAAGGCAGTAAGTGGCTGTAGAAGTCCTTGGTTGGGGTGCGCGCAAGTGGTGGGTGGTGGGTGGCTTTGTCACCGCTCCGGCTCATCACGGGGTAGGCGTGTATATCCTACGGCATTCACGTCAGCTTCGGTTGACGTTGAATAAGCATCCTCTTTGTCAGGAGTGGAGGCGTTGATGGAGGTCTTGAAGGTCATGAAGTGGCTGTCCATAAGGGCGTCGGCTTTGGTCATCAAGTCTTTTATTGGTAAACTATCGACATCGGGTATGGCAGCGCGTACAGATTCAGGTAAACGGCGTATCCAAAGGGCACGAAGTATGTTCACCTCACTAGGAGAGCCGTCTGCGGCAGGTTGCAGGCGAGCAATACTGGTCATTTCCCTGAGGGCGAGCGAAGCCCTTTGGTCCCCCCAATGGTTCTTGAGAGAGCTGAAAAAGCTTTGCTATACGGGGGGCTGGCGACGGCGAGTACTGCTGCAGAAGGTATGTTTTGAGGGCGTCATACGTTATTGGGGTGTCTCATTGTTTACAAAGCCAGTCAGATATTTCCGGGAAGGTGTCCTCGGGTATCGCTGCAAGAACATAATCTGCTTTGATGGTTGAGTGAGTCACGCCCTTGATACGGAACTGGACTTTTACGCGCTGAAACCTAGCAAACGCCTCTCCAATGGCAAACGACAAAAGTTTCAATGGGGCGGCGCCAACTTCCGTGGAGTCCGCCATAGTACCAATGACGGAGGGCGGGCGGGGGGTGGGGGGGGTTGGGGGAGCAAATCGACTTCCGGGGTCACCAATGTGACGAGCCGAGAGAAGGTTGTGACCCAAAGGCAGGATGAAAGCAACTGAGTAACTTTATTACTGATCATCCGTTTATATATACATAAACTCTAGGCAAAAAGGGCATAAAAGACATAACGGGCAATTTTCTGTTCAACCAACACCGCACCAGTTAACAGTTAACGGTGAGAAAAACAGACATGTTATTTCAGGTCCTTATCAGTGCGAGGGGAGAGCGAAGATACAAGCATAATATATACACAAAATGAAATGTCGTTAGTATGTACGATCGTGTGACACACGGTTGGTACAGTAAGTAGCTATTCTAAGTGAGGGACACTCCAAAATCAAGCTACTTTTCTCGAATCGTAGGCATTGCCCCAAACTCTGTACCGAGGTCTTCCACTGTCTTGGGTTAGAGTTCTCTTGCTTTGAGTTCTTTTGCTTGAGCCTACACTCAGCCATACTATTCTAGCTGTATCCTTATTTTCTTTCCTCCCTGTGCTTTTTTCCCACTTGGAGCCTTTGGATTTTAGCTTAGCTACTACTACTACTACTACTACTACTACTACTACTACTACAACTACTACTCCAACCACTACTACTACTACTGCTACTATTACTACTACTACTAATAATAATAATAACATTATTACTTTAAACGATATAAAACTGTCATAAGGGCTATAGCTTATGCAATCTACTGTTCCTACCTTCTCATTCTTTTAAAACCTTGAATTCTAGAATGATATTCTTAGCAGTAGGGTAAGTCCTAATTTATCACCCTGAATCACGCCGTCTTGGTAATAGCATTTGAATATGATATATGTCATCTCTCTCTCTCTCTCTCTCTCTCTCTCTCTCTCTCTCTCTCTCTCTCTCTCTCTCTCTCTCTCTCTCTCTCAATGATTTACGGCATGAAAATCTCATATATGGCCGGTCGGAAATTGCTATGAAGGGTAGTAGAGAAATGGTATATAATTGAGAATAATGGCCTTTAAGTGGCATAAGGTCTCTCTCTCTCTCTCTCTCTCTCTCTCTCTCTCTCTCTCTCTCTCTCTCTCTCCTCTCTCTCTCTCATTACACACATATATATATATATATATATATATATATATATATATATATATATATATATATATATATATATATATGTATGTAAGTATGTATCTATATATATACATATATATGTGTGAGTATATACATATATACTGTATGTATGTATGTATATATATATATATATATATATATATATATATATATATATATATATATATATATGTGTGTGTGTGTGATAATATAAAAGATCATGAAAACTTAAAACCTTTATCGAGTCTGCGTAAATCTGAAATTTATCTAATTTGTATTCTATCATTAATCCACTGTAATCTACAGCCAAAAAATACAAGTACTTTTATAACACTAAATAAGCCCAAGTTTTTGTTAGAAAAGACAAAAATACTAAAGAGAAAAGACACAAAACCCGTCAGCCGAGATTACCTCAGGGCTCCGTTCTCATAAAGTCACAATGGAAAATGGTGGTACTCCTGATTTGGCTCATCTCTCCTCGTAAATATTTCTCTTTTTCTTGCAATGATCTTTTATTAAGCTTAGGTCATGTTTCTTTTATTGCTATGAAACAATTTTGTTATATCTTCCAATTTTATATATAATAAAGGGTGAAAACAAAAGTAAAAAGTAAATTAAATTCTCGCTTTATAAAAGAACACTAAATCCAAAAGCAATTTGATGCCAGCAATGGCACCCACACCGCCTCTCTCTCTCTCTCTCTCTCTCTCTCTCTCTCTCTCTCTCTCTCTCTCTCTCTCTCTCTCTCTCTCAGAAGTGCAATTCGAACACACATGGACAACAGTAAGCAGCAATAATTTAAGTGTGAAGGTGTACAGGATTTTCGCGAGAGTAGTCTTATTTTCAATTCCCCAGCAACTCTGAATTTTTTAGCGGGAAATTTTTTCTGAAATCCCATCGTGGCTCTGTGTTCCTAAGCGGTGAATTATATACAAGATATTTCAATACCATCTTGACTCAAAAAGAATAAATTGAATTCAAATAACAAGCGTAGGGGTTCTGAATATGAACGGCTGTGGGATTGAAGATAAAGAATGTAAGTTACCTATTGTGTTCATGGAGAAAAATCTGATAATTTGAATAAGGCAAATTCAAAGGAACCATCTGTGTTTTGTGTGGCTGAGCTTAATGCTTGAAATGTAACAGCCCAAAGGATTGTATGGAGGAAATTATCGGTAAAGAGAAATTTTTTAAGGCAAAGGGCACGCGGAGCATGGATGGCAAACGAAATGAAGAGAAATAAAAATTCCATGGAAAAACAATGATAACATAATCTGGTTTTTGGGAGGCAAAATAGACGCACTAGACAATTAGAATCCATACAGTAGTAAATAATTTAGAAAAGCGATGGATCACTTGGACTACATGAATTGCTTGATAACTAAGAGAGAAGGAAATTTAATGGTTGAGTATGCTTTCAAAAAGGTTTAAATTGATGGCAAAAGTTGATTCTAAAGGCACAATAGTCATAAATAAAACAAAAGAAAGTAAAACTGGACAAACAGTATAGGGAGAAAAGGAGTTATTAATATATATGAAAATAAATTCAAATTTGTGTTGGAGTAGATAGTTTTTGAAGGGGGTTATAACACTATTAAAGAAAATGGCTTTCCATACTATTATTATTATTATTATTATTATTATTATTATTATTATTATTATTATTATTGTTGTTGTTATTAATATTATCATTATTATTATTATCATTATTATTATTATTATTATTATTATTATTATTATTATTATTATTATTATTATTATTATTAGCTAAGCTACAACCCTAGTTGGAAAAGCAGGATGTTATAATCCCAAGTGTTCAAACAAGGAAAAATACCCCAGTGGTGAAAGGAAATATAGAAATAAATAAACTGCATTAGAAGTAATGAATAATTAACATAAAATATTTCAAGATCAGTAACATTCCAAACTATGAAGAGAGACTTGTGTCAGCTTGTTCAACATAAAAACATTCGCTGAAGGTTTGAACTTCATAAGGAAGTGGTGATAATCTGCAGATAGATGATGGGTACAAAAGGGCAACAGATTCTGATGAAAGAGTGAAAGTATTATCATAGAAACCAAAAGACGAGTGCTAACAATTTTGGAAATATAGGAAGGGGGGAAATATAATAATTAATCA
>NC_090729.1:147829730-147839730 GCF_036898095.1 Palaemon carinicauda
TCACCTTCGAGAAAGTTGTAAGCAATTTATTTTTAGCTTTTAAATAGCAAATTAAGATTTGAGATTGCCTTTCTACATGTAGGTCTTTCTCTCCGTCTGCGTGTTTGTCTCCACGAATCTCCCCTTCCGACTTCTGAAGAAATTCTTGTCAATTATTCAGAGGTCATTAGCAACGTGACCTACACCGATCAGTAGTGCCAAGGGAGAGATATTGGTTCTGAAGCGAAGTGTCAAATGGTCGATAATCCCGCTGTCCGGATGTCTGTCTTACTGACACATTTTTCCCAGAATAACAAAGCCTGCTGGATCTCCTTCACTGAGTTCTCGAGGGCTTCTATTAGGGCCTGGCCTGTGAATATTAAAGAGAGAGAGAGAGAGAGAGAGAGAGAGAGAGAGAGAGAGAGAGAGAGAGAGAGAGAGAGAGAGAGAGAGAGAGATACGTAAAGAGATAAAGAGGATATTAAAAACGAATTTAATTTTGTTTGAAGACAAAATGCGGAATCATTAAAAAAATATTTTGTAAATTATATCGTCCACTTCACATTATGGAGAAAAATCGACAAAGACAACAACAGTAAGAATGAGGCAAAGCTAATTACTACTATTACTACTACCATAACGAGTAATAAAAGCAGAATGAGTAGCTGTACAACTTATAATAATGATGACAAAAATAACAATAACCGATAAACAAGAGAAAAAAAAGGTGTTGGAATAACAGAGAAGATAAAAGAAGAAGAAAAAAATCGATACAGCCGGGCGCCATCCTTTTTGAAAAGAAAGGTTCAGCGCGGCAGAACGTTTCAGGAGGGGTAAATCATAGCAACTCGGTCTTGCAAACATGGAAAAGGGCTCCGGTAAAAACCCACCTCATCGATCTTCCCCCAGACTGACAAGACAAACACATCTGGGATGAGGAGACAGTTATCGGAGGAAAAACATCCTTTCGTAACCTTAGTCTTCTCTGATTCAGAAGTGATAAGAAAATTTCAACTGTCGGGGAACGAATCACCTACCATATTAAAGAGAAACTGAGCAAATAAATGGAAAATTTTATATTAAGAACTGTAATTGCAAGAACTATTAATAAGATATAATACAATTGAAATAGTATTACTTAGAATGATAAATGCTATCGACAATAAAAAAAAGTGATTATAAGGAAAAAAAATAGTAAAATTGTGTATTTTACCTTTAATGATACAGTAAAGGATATGCAAAAATTACCCAGCGAACGAATATTTCATATTAAAAAAGATCGTAAAAATACTTTAAAAAAGGGAAAGAAATACCTAATTTTTTATTTTTTTTCCCATTCGTCTATATGATAATATTTATGGTAATCCCATTTATCCCTCTTTCCACACAAGGTGAGCCGATATTTATTATCAGATGTTCGACAAGAAGAATAGCTACAGGCATATTCTTTCCAAGATGAGGCTTTTGTATTAAACCTTTTTACTGCATCAGCATCGTTAACCTTCTATTATCTCAATGCTTTAAAAATAAAGCGTGGTTTTTAGTTAAACCGCAATGGATATGGCTGCCTAAGTCAATCACATGAAACTTATATTTGGATATGTTCATAGCAATGTGTCATTATAAACATTGATATTGATAAAAATCTCAAAACTGGAAGCAAACAAACATGGTTCCCCATTCTCCCACTATACCAGGAAACAGAACAACGTTTGTAAGCGCCTTTTAAAAGATAAACCTAATAAGCCGACAGGAATGTAGCAAATCGTATTTATCTCCGAATATTAGCGATACCAGATAAAAATCAACAAACCTAGGCTACATAAGCTTACCGTAAATTGTTCCAAACAGTGGGAAAGAAAATAAATAGGTTGATCCGTCATCATCGGAAGTGTATAAAAACATGATACTACAGAACAGGAATTATCAATGACTTAACAAATCACGAAAACTGGAGACTAACAAGAGATGTAAGTAGTAAGAGGATAGTTCAGAAATTACAACCAAGGAAGAACTGCATGACTTCAGCGTGATGATAAATCGGTCGGGGAGACATGTCCGCCAGAAAAAGGGAGGCGTGCTCCTATTTGTATTCACTTCATGGGAACCATGGTCATGTTATTGCCGTAACATTTCTCGGTTTTATTACTTGTCTTTTTTTGGTAGCACTCTCATGGGCATTTTTTACAATTAACTTTGTGGAAATTAATTTCTTTCAAAGGCACGTGAAATTTTTTTGGTACAGTTAAAAATAGTTGTTTAACTACGTCATGGGCACTTGCAACAGGGCATATGCGCAAAGACATTCTCTCTCTCTCTCTCTCTCTCTCTCTCTCTCTCTCTCTCTCTCTCTCTCTCTCTCTCTCTCTCTCTCTCTCTCTCTCTCTCTCAGACAAACACAAACACACAAACTATGTATATATATATATATATATATATATATATATATATATATATATATATGTGTGTGTGTATATGTATGTATGTATGTATATATATTATATATATATATATATATATATATATATATATATATAATGTATAATCATCATCATAAACAGCCATAACTATTCCACTGTAGGATAAAGGCCTCAGACATGTCCTTCCACTCCCATACGTTCATGGCCTTTCTATACCAGACTATATCACCAAATTTTCGTAGCTCGTCAGTCCATCGTCTTCTCTTCTTTCTCCTACTTCTTTTACAATCTCTAAGGACCCATTCTGTTATCCTTAATGTCCATCTGTTATCTGTCATTCTCATTATATGTCCCGCCCATGTTCATTTCTTTTCCTTGCCTGTAGTTTGAATATCCTCGACTTATATTTGCTTTCTTATTTTCGTATACATGTTCTTTTTCTCTCTTAGTTTTACGCCAATCATTATTATTTCCTTAGCTCTTTGAGTTGTAACTAGCTTATGTTCTAAGGCTTTAGTAAGGGAGACGTGTCTGATGCAGAAGTTAATTCTGGTAGGATCATCTCATTAAATACTTTTCTTTTTAGAGAAATTTGCATTTTATTTTTCATAATCTCATTTTTTTTACCGAAAGCTCTCTCGCCATCCCATATTTATGCTTCATTCCATTTCGGTCTCATGTCCTAGGAAACTCTTACTGTTTGTGCTAAGTACGTATATTCATTAATATCCTCATCACCGTAATACGTCTTAAATCCATTTAGGAAGAGATGACACTTGAGGGATACATCCCTCCAGTTTATCTCCAAGTCGTTTGGGTTGCGACTGTTAGCCACGCGTCCATGTTCATGACCTCAGCAGATGCAGGAACCTATTTAGAATAAGGTAAATAAGGGTTGTGAGACAGCATACCAAACGTATGGGGTTAGCATTAAGCCCGTTTTTATTTGTGCTAGTCATGATTGTCTTAAGAGATCAGGAATGAAGAGTTGTGGGAGTTGCTAGGTGCAGGGGATTGGTTGAATACCGCTGGAAGTAAGGGTTGTGCAGTGGCTATATATATATATATATATATATATATATATATATATATATATATATATATATATATATATATATATATATATATATATATATGTATATATATTGTAACGTAATTCTAACTTTTAAGTAATAATTGTAACATATTGGTCTCATATTTTCAAAATTAAAAAGTTGCTTTTCTTTAGTGTGCACCAGCCTGCCATCGGGCTGGTAAAGAAGGTAGTTGGGTTCAGTTATTAATTCCTGCCCCTTTTCTGTTTTCCATGTTATGTTAATGGTGAGTTGGACTTCCACGTGACTGGAATGGGAGTCAAGGTGGAGGGTAAATAATTCTGATTAGGAGGAGTCCACATATTGTGCTAAAGAACGCTAGTGCTCATCAGCGGTCAATACTTCAGCAGCAGCAGCAGCAATTGGTGCTATTTGGACGACCATAGTTCGCTAGCGTTTGGCCCGGGGAGGCCTGAAAAACAGGTATGGTTTGGTGCCTCTGCTTATCCCTTAGTGAAGAGGGTTGTGTTGTGCTGGAAGTTATGTATCCCTTGGTTTAGGAGGACGGTTTTGTGCTGATGAGCAACTCCAAGGATCGGCAATTGATCGATAGCGTTCTGGACCCTGTGAGGTCTCGTGACAGGTACTGTCAAGGCTTGTCAGAGCATTCCTTGTGCCTTTTTATGTATCAAGTCGACTCTAAAATTATTTCATGAGTACCATCGGAGGACGAAATTTCGTTAATATAATGTGTGTTTTTTTTTATATATTTGTGTGTATTTCTCGGTCACGAAAGGTGTTTAGGTAGGTAGGGAATATATGTACTTAACTAGGCTCTAAACTTTCTCATTACTTTTTCTATATTGACAAGTTATTTTGAGATTACGAAAGTGGGTGATAGTATATGAATCTTTTGTGCCTCTATACCTCTTACTAGTACTCTTCTCTCTTCCAAATGTTTTCAGTGTGGTATGTTTTCCGTCTGTGTCCTGAAAGTTCTCTTTATTATTTATATAACTGAGTAAATGAAATTAGAGTGTTTTCCAAGTAATTTTCTATTTTGTTTACATGAGCAGCTCTGCCGAGTGTTTGTTTAAATATATATATATATATTGTATAATAAATTATCATTGACGTCTCCAAGGTTCTTTTTACCCTCTTTTGTTTATGATTATTCTTGATTATTTTCTTGTTTACCAATCTGATGTTTTGGGTGTACTTCAGTAACCTGGTAAAAATAAAGCCGTAAGGCAGTTTACTTGCGGCCACCTTAAATTAAGCAACAAGGCCTAATTGGTATTTGAAGGTCGGCCCGCCGGTAACAATATATATACATATATATATATATATATATATATATATATATATATATATATATATATATATATATATATACAGTATATATTATATATAAACTGTATGTGTATATATATAAATAGTTCACAAGTGTGTAGAGGATGTGACGCATGTAAACATGTAAACATTGGTAAACTAGTATCTGTTTACATGCGTCACATCCTCTACACACTTGTGAACTATTTATATATATACACATACAGTATATATATATATATATTATATATACATATATATATATATATATATATATATATATATATATTATATATACTGTATATATACAGTATACTGTATATGTATATATATAAATAGTTCACAAGTGTGTAGATGATGTGACGCATGTAAACAGATACTAGTTTACCCATGGATTATGAAAAAAAAAGAAAAAAAAATAACTTATATGAAAGAAGCTGGGAATAATACCCGAGAGAGAGTATGTCGCCGGGCTCGACGCCGGGAAGTCTAACCCGGAATTTGTTACTAAAACGTAAATGTCATAATCCATATTCAATTCAATTAAATACAGTCATTAAGTTCACCACAATAAACTATAAAGTTTTAAAGCTTTGTGCTTCAACGAGCGACTAAGACATAAACTTGCTTCATAATTTACTAATTAATCTACAAAAAATTAATCCTAATCAAGCTCTGTTTAATGAAAATAAGGTCTGAGAAAAACCGTATCCTGCTATTCCGCAGTTGAAATAAACTAGGCCATTTTTTTTCTCCAGTTACCATGAAGTCAAGTCAGAAAAGTTGCAGCTATTGTTTGCTCAAGTTAATTGACGTGCAATATAAATATAGGTCACGGTTGAGTATCTGCATATTTTTTCTTCGTAATATTAACTATTACAACAGAAGAACAAAAGAGAGAGAGAGAGAGAGAGAGAGAGAGAGAGAGAGAGAGAGAGAGAGAGAGAGAGAGAGAGAGAGAGAGAGAACCTTTTCTTTAGTCCCACTGACCTATCTCACCGGAAACTTTATACAGTGTATCAGGGGAAGCAAATGCATAATTAATATACAATCATCAATTAGGTGTAATCAGTGGGCGTAGAGACTCAATGCGGAAAGTCTCAACAGGCTTGTTATGAGCGGTAATAAAAAATGCATAACTAATTACTTCAAACGAGATACATCTATTGACATGACCTTGTTCACTCTAATGGCAAACACTGAAGAGCTTCCAAGAGGTGGTTTTCTTTGGCTGCCCATCAAAACAGCAGCGCCAATATAAAGGTGAGTTATATCAAACATTCACTCTTTATCAGGCTGTAAATTTCCACCTCTACACAATTGCTTTCCTGTATTGTTTATGCATTTTTGATTAAGTTAACCTATTTTACACGCTCTCTTAGTAATTAGGTAAATTACCTTGAATTTCAAGGTTATCAAAATCGGGTAAAAGGCCCACATAGAAACGCTTGCTCTCTATGAATTAAATTTTTTCTTAAACATAGTATTTCCATAGCTATTGACAGAGTTATACATATTTCTATAAAAGTTAAAAAGACGTCAAACGTGACTGCATCTTTCATTAAAATTCTTTAAATTTTCTCGCAGATGTATCTTCATTTACTATTATTCTTCCACTTTTAATAACTATGAATAAACATTTTTACTCTCTAGCTATACCAATATTCAAGTAGTAGATGGTTAAAATGAAATAAAAATGTGGATTACAGATGATGTTGTGAATACCAAAACATTGAGGACTTTAATCTTCAAACTAGTCCATCCTGTTGAAAAAAAAAAGAGTTCACAGTCACTTCTATCTCATCCACATCACTTTTCTCACTTGTATTCTTAAGTTATAGATCCAATCAATCTTCATAAAAAAGGACGTTTCTTAGAAGATCTTCAAAAACATTTGACTCAATGTTATTGGTTTTTCATAATGGAGCCAGACGCTTTGCTTTCCAAAAATATACCATTAAACATTCAAAGCGCAAGAAATCCCTTGGTTAAATTATGCTGAAATAAGAGTAATAATGTTCCTCGTTTGTCAAGGGGCTACTTAGTCATAAACTTACAGAAGTAAGTGCAAAGACGTCACACGTTTGTGTATTTTCCTCGAGATCCAAAGAATCATTAAACTCCACAGCCTTTCCACGTGTCAATAAATCTAAGGTTTTATTTAGGAAATTGTTTTAAAAATCACTTATAGTACGTTGGAATAAAAACTATAAAAACTACTACCTACCTACAGTATTCTCTACACAAGGAGGAAATGTACAGAAAAAGCAAAACTTGAAACGAACTTACCAAACTTATGTTTTTTCTACAAACTTCCTGAACCCATTTAGAAGTGAATAATGTTAAGAAAAATAGTTTGTATGAATGTTTCTTTGAATTGATATGGGACTAGGATGAAGAATATCAGTTGAGATACTACGAATATAAAAAACATTAGAACAAAATATAACACCTATAATTCAAGAAAATATTTCGTTGGAGAAATGTGTAGTTCTCTCATTCAACATAAAATATAATTTCGTCATCACATTACCCATTTCAGTTTAAAAAACTCTTATTTCAAAACTTCAATGCTAACTTCAACCAATAAAACTCCTAATTTCTGAAAAATTATACTAAAAATGTTAGAAGAAAAAGATACTACGACTGCACGTAATATAAGAATAAAATATCTATAAAACATTTCTCCTGCAACTTAGCGTGACCTACACGCAACGCCATGTAGATATAAAACTTCAAAAACCAAACCAAGATTACAGAACTGGCAATTAAGATTCATCGTAAATCATCTCATACTGTGTTAACGAACTAAATTTGTTTATTTACGAAATAAACATACAAAATACAAAGGGATGACGCCGAAAAGGCAAGTAATTATCTTACACTAAAAGAAATAACCGGAATTCTCAATTACGACGCGAAAGAAAAATAGAATTCACTTTGATGAATCCTTTTCCTTACGAGAAACTGAAGTGCAATAATAACAGGACAATCATAGGGCAGTGTTTGATGAAGATAATAGCACAAGGACGAGTGGCATCAGGAGATGTGTGGAGAAACATCAATACCTATGAGAATAGGCTCGATTACACATACACACATACACACACACACACACACACATATATATATATATATATATATATATATATATATATATATATATATATATATATATATATATATAAATGAAATATAGATATATATGTATTTATATATATATATATTTTTTTTAAGTTACGCGGTATCCTTTATTTGCCTTGAACATAAGACGCTTCCCTTCCATAGGGAGAAGTGTTTGCTCAACAATCCCTTTTTCCACTTTTACTGACATAAACGATTCAAGTCTCTAGCAAAAAACTCACTACCCTCTTGCTTCACATTTTCTGTGACTTATCTCAATTTCAATTTTAACAATAACCATTATATTTACACTCATATACTAATTTCAATCAACCACCACCCCAATCAACATTTCTTCCTCTCTCCTCCTAGTTTCCTTCATCATCATTACTTTGGTCTTGCTCAAATATACTCCACAGCTCGCTTCTTGCACTTTCCCAAACTTCCATACCAGCTTCTGCAATTTCTCTCCAATATCCTCCAAACAGCACCGAATTATCAGTATACAGCAACTATTCCTATGAACATTCAAAACTCATTTTACTATCCCAACATTAAACGACCACATCCCCTGTCCTTTCTTTGACCTCTCACATCACTCCCTCCATTAACGAAGTTGAACTGACAAGGAGACAAAACACACCTGTCACCACACTTTAATAAACGCTATATTTTCATCATAAATACTTTTAACTCCTGTCAGCAATATAACAAGTAATCCATAATGTTGCAACAAAATCCAGAACATCTTTTCTATCAATTATATCAAAAGCTTTATTTTATCTATCTATCTATCTATCTATCTATCTATCTATCTATATATATATATATATATATATATATATATATATATATATATATATATAATATACATGTTATTGGGATTAAACCCCAGTTTCTTCAAATCAAGATAAGGTGGCTATCAAGCATGCCCCAAGTGTGTGTGTGTGTGTATATATATATATATATATATATATATATATATATATATATATATATATATATATATAAATGTCTGTGTTTGTGTGTATGTGTAGGAAGCACGACAACCCATATTTGATAAGTATAAAATAAGTGCTGTATCGACGAAATCCTATTACATATATATATATATATATATATATATATATATATATATATATATATATATATAATTTATATATTCCTTCTTCCTTTAAATGGGCACTGACGTAATGTATTATCCTTCTGAATATCAGAAAGTTTTATGGAAAAAGGGTACTTGCCCCACACCCTGAATTTTGGATGTTTATGCGGCACAATATAATATAATATGTTAAAATATAATATAATATACTATGCATGAGTGTTTCAAATCATTACGGCAACTGACTTGGTAAGCATACAAAAATTATCAAAACATTTCCCTATGGTACTTGACAGGCAAAGAGGCCTGATGCTGCTGGGATCTATTGGTTGTATGATTTTCTTTCCTAAATAAGAAAATAACTTAATTTTGTTTGTTGTACACTGATCTCCATCTGAATGCAGACCATAGTCTATCAACTCCAGTGACGGATAAAAACATTATCTTAAAACTACAAACATTTTGCTGGACGAGGCCTGATAATAAATATTGTTCCATTATTTCCCAGAATTTTGTGAGAGAGAGAGAGAGAGAGAGAGAGAGAGAGAGAGAGAGAGAGAGAGAGAGAGAGAGAGAGAGAGAGAGAGAGTTTGATAATTCAACTCAAGAACAAGATTGCAGTACCGTCCCTACTTTTACATTGCCAAGGATTAAAAAATCATCAACAGAATTACCTTTTGAATTTTCTTTCTTTACGTACCCTCAATTCTGTACTTTGTGGACTATCATTTTTTTTCAGAAAATCTCTTTTTAACTGATCAGTGTAGAATCTGGTCGAAGCATGACGCTTTAATAGTTCCATACGTTTATAACAAAATTTCTATGAAGAATTCTCTTATCAGCCTTATTTATGCAACTGCTTATTGAGTCAATTTGCCACTATGGCATAGTGTTCCTCGACACGTTTACTTTAACAGGGTTTTCATTAACACGATCATATCTTCATGACTCCGTTCCTTTTACGACCCAATCACTTTATCTCTCTCTCTCTCTCTCTCTCTCTCTCT
>NC_090729.1:147844730-147847230 GCF_036898095.1 Palaemon carinicauda
AAACACAAACATACGTACACACATAAGACTGGGCGTGTTTCAAGATATCCAATACCCTCAGCTGACTTACGTACTGTATAAGGTGCTTATCAGTTAGATGAAAACATATTCAAGGAAAAATACCAGAAACGAGTGTTTATTAAAAACAAAATAATTTGTCGAAATAATTCTCACCCTACTGTGGTGAAAATATTCATCAAATATTCTGACAAATAAAGGAAGGTGATAATGAATGATGAAGTTAAGTCTTTGGTATTACACTTACATGTAATGATGCTGCAAATAACAGCTTCGTGCCAAATCTATATCCTATACTTTTTTTACGAGTAAAATAAGCTTTGTACTAATTTACTCTCCCAACGTATGATATCACAATACAGATATTTATCTATATTTACATTTGATACATGTCACTTTTAACAGAATCAACTACAACGAATTACAAAGCGTATCATAAATAATACAATATACAATTATGCAACAATGTTCAAACAAGAAACTCCTCATGACAAACGACAAATTAACGAAGACACCGCACAAGTACCACGAGCCTAGTAATTGAGAACTGACAAAGATAAAAATACTGTCACTGTGTCCAACTAACAACAAAAAAAGTCAATGGACTCACTAACGACGTCATTTCATGTATCACGACACACTTCGCATGACACGCTCTCTTTGCCGTCTTCTTACCTGCAAAAAGGAAACAAAAGATATTAGAGAGGATTAATAAAAAAATATATATATTTCCAATCTCCCTTGTACAGAAAAATCTCCCCCAATTACAATGGCGACTACAATAAATAGAGCTCTCATGTGCCTTGTCATTACCCAAATTACCAATCTAAGCAAGATATCGAATTAGAATGTCATTGAATTGGCAATTTGTGCTGTATGCATACGTTCTAAACATTGCTTTTTATGCAGCTAGTATATTAAAAAATTATAATACTAAAATACAATATACTTATTCAGATATGGAATTTCTCGACACCATAGAAAATTCCGTAGCAATATTTCGTTAGTTTCAGTTGAAGTAAAACTGGATGTCATTAATTTTCATAAAAACAAACGCTAATGGTAACAGATGTTAGTACCAGAAGGTTAACAGATATAATTTCTTCCCGAGAGTATAATAACTAGTTTATTCTCTACATTAACCTAATGGAATATTAGTTATTAATATTGCCCTGATATCATAAGTATTCTATAAAATACCATCCGTCAACATGTTTGAATAAATAGACTAAATATTTCCACTTCATTTTATCATTCATCGCGAAAGCTTCATTTTACTCTCCTGCCACTCTCTCTCACAAAGTAATATCGCGCTTGTTTACAACAGTGTCCAGCTAAAACTACATTACATCAGGTTCATGTCATAAAAATGGACAAATGTAATTATTTTACACAATAGGTCGGTTCTATGAAATCCTATTTGCGTTTCATTCCACAAACGATCCAGGGGTTGACAAACAAAAATCAATTTTGGTTCTCCCTAAAGCCAAAGATTAAATCACTGTTGTTTTCAGGGATTAACAGAGACATACACACGCGTATACACACAAACACACACACATATACATACATATATATATACGTATATATACAATATATATATGTGTGTGAGAGAGAGAGAGCGTGTGTGTGTGTACGTACGTACGTGTGTGTATGTGTACGTTCGTGCATGTGTTTATGTGTGTAAGTACGTATATGTGTGCAAAATGAGGTGCCTCGACAATATCTTAACACCAGAAAGCTTAAACGGGTCAATTTAACCTATTTTTCAAAATTCATCTGACATAGCTTACATATTCACTAATGTACATGTTCTATTTCTCGAGACTTATAAACATTTTACACATCTTATCCGAAAAAATGTGTTCTTAATATAGCATTATGAATAAAAATTGATTTTTACATTCACGGGTATCAAATGTCACTTTTCTTTGGTACAACTCCTATTTTAAAAGATTCTTGCTATATTTTAAGCCTGCTTTGTAGATCCTTGGGAAAATAGATTTGTTAAGCATTGATATAAATACAACTGTAAAGAAGCATAAAAAGCATTTGAACTTGAGCATCTTGCGTGATCCATTGTATCAAAAAATTTCGTATTTTTCAATATTACGTCGAACAAATATTCAAGTAAAGAAAGATGTCCCTTCATACTGTCCTTGGCTTCGAGACTATATAAATATGGACAAAAATCTTTGATGGTTGTGCATTTCCTTATCTAGGAAAGTCTGAACGATCAGATTAGAGTTTCATATCACGTTTTTGAACAATGGTAGGAATGTTACCACTGATAATTTATTCTCTCATCTGAAAACAAGGCATGAGTTACCCCTTTAGGAAAAAAAAAAAAAAAAAAAAAAAAAACACTTCTGCCATTGTACAATACTCAACTGTTGTCTCATGATGGTGTATCTCTTACAGTCTAGGAGGGAATAAAATAAAAATTTCTTTTTGATTAATAGTCTTCATCTAAATTATATGA
>NC_090729.1:147852230-147864730 GCF_036898095.1 Palaemon carinicauda
TCTGCAATAGGTAATGCAGGAAATATGTCAAAATTGCTAGGAGGAAATGGGTTCACTGATATGAGTACAGAGGACGTTAATGGCCTGATCGAGGCCAACATAGATCAGGTATAGGACAAAGATCAGACAGAAATGACGAAGTCAGTAAGTGAAGTCGGCTTATCACTAGATCCTCTCTAAAATCGAGTAAAAACAGCTGAACTTCAGAGAATGCCAGAAGATTAGGACGCCCATATGTTCCATGTGTTGCAGTTTGGAAATGCAATTGACGGAGCAACGGAAGTTTTAAAAACCTCCATACACAAAAGAAAAAGCAGTGCCAGCAACTGCCCATCAACATGTAATTCATCTGGGAAAAAAAGGAACAGGTACTTCTTTATCAAAAATAGGAGATATGCTTAATGACGACGACAAAGATACTACACTACCTGAGCAAGCGCCTGCTAAAATGGTGCCATTAGAAGAGCTGTTATGCTCTTTTCTTTTTTTGCAGTGTAGTACATGCATCTCATCATCATCAGGGCCTATATTGTTCAGTAGTGCATAGCTAGTCATCATCATCATACTGTAGTAATGTACAGAACATGTTTCATACACGCTAGTACACTGTAACGGTTTTGATTTTTATCTTATCACTTGCTCTTCCCTGCACTGTTAATAGACCCTTTTATCATTTTAGGACAGCACAAGCATTTTCATGTCTGAATTTTTGTGACTTGCTTGCTCACAGGGCGCTGTATAAGAACTCGATGATTGTTTAATAAAGTTTAGTTGCATTCATATCACCTTTCAGTCATCACCTAACTGTCCGCTCCCACATAGGTGGCCACTTGTGCGTCCAGCTACCTTCCGACTTCCCCCTCACTGCTATGTCGAACAGTTTGATAAAACTGCTTTCCGACATTAACTCTACTATCAATTCCCACCCATGAAACTATTGTCCTTCGCCAGTGGAGAAGCGTTTGCCTGGTTCTAGCGAGCTGAAGTCCAGTTTCGCATCAAGGGCATGACTCCTTCAAGCACCAAAACAGATTACGTTCTCGCAACAATCTCCGAGGACACTTTCCCGGAAACCTCAGATTGGCTGTGCAAGCAAGGAGACACATCAATAACATACGAATCCTCAAATCACACCCCCCGGAACCAGTAATCGCCATCACTAGCCACCTACATAGCGAAACTTTTTGAGCTCTCACGACAACTGTTGGGGAAGCAAAAGCCTTCCCTCGCCCTCAGAGAAATGACCAGTATTGCTTGCCTGCAATCTGCCGCAGACCACTCTGCTTGTGCAAGGAATCTACTTTGTGCCCTTTGGATACCGTACCTATCCGAGCCTGTACGTGCTGCCATCCCTGATGTCAATATTTTGCCCATTAAGGACTGGATGACCAAAGTCGACACCCTTATGGACAGCCATTTCACCACCTTCAGGACCTCCATTAAGGCCTCCACTCCTGAAAAAGTGGACAACTACAGTATTCAACATTGACTGAAGCTGATGAGAATGAGGTAGGACACAGGCGCCTATCCCGTGACGTGGTGAAGCGGTGAAAAAGTCGCCCACCTCCCACATATACCAGCCCTTGCTTACGCCAAAACCAACGACCTCTCCAGCTACTTACTGATGCCCAATTATGCTACTACTACTCCAGATTCAGGGCTGCTGCGATGAAATTTGCGAATGGTTGTTAGTGGCTAGAAAAGTGTGAGTAGGCTATCGATTGTGGCGGTGCCGTCTCCTGTCACTAATCTTTTCTTTTTACTGGCATGCAATTTTTGTTAGACACGGGTGCTTGCTGTTCTTCTCTGCCAAGGCCACCTTTCAGGACACGACATAGTCTTTCTAAATCTGCCGACATCCACCTAGTAGTTGCCTACAGATCTACAATATCCACCATGGTTATGAAACCCTCACATCATTGTTTTGAAGCGCCAAATATATTTGGAAGTTTCCTGTTGCTGACATCACAATGCCAATCCTCAGTGCGGATTTTCTATCACATTTCCAACTTCTGGTAGATGTAGCTAATCGACAGTTAGTCAACGCAAATTTGTCCCTCTCAAAGACTCCAGCGCCACTCTTCTTTGTGACATCAGTACTGGTAATTTACCAATGGTAAACCTAGACCATGGATATCTGCTCCCATGTGCCAACAGGCATTTGATTTCATTCATGGCCTTTCACATCCCTTCCATTATTCTACTGCACAGCTACTGAAGACGTTGTTTATTTGGCATGGCATTACTAAAGATGCTAAGGATTAGGTCCACGCCTGTACTTCATGCCAAACCTCAAAAGTACATAGACACACAGAGTCAGAAGTGAGCACTTTTCCTCAACCTCAGCAGCGGTTTGTCCACATTCACCACGATGTTGTAGGTCCCTACCCACATCACAGGGGCATCATTACCTGTTTACTGTCATCGACCGATCCACTAGTTGGCCTGAGGTCATTCCCATGGAAACTGCCTCATGTGCTTTCAAGATGGACAGCTAGAATTGGTATCCCTGAACATATTACTCTGACAGGAGTATCAATTTCACCTCTCAATTGTGGACATCATTAGAAAATCTCCTGTGAATCACCCTACATAGGACAACAGCTTACAACCCTGCTGCAAACAGAATGGTTGCACGTTCTCACCTCACCCTCAAAGCAGTTTTCATATCCCACTGCAAGGAATCCAACTGGTTTACTCAGCTTCCCTGTGTCCTCCTGGAACTGAGGATCACTCCTAAGGACGCCCTGGATATCTCAGCGGCTGAAATAGTATATGGCGACCGTTGGTCGTCCCTGCCGATTTTTTCCCGTTTGCCACTTCCTCCAACAATCTCCCACGCCGATGTAACGTTGTTGGAAAATTTACAAACCTCCAGCTAAGCAACAAATACCGACAGATTTTCATTCGGCAACTCACGTTTTCCTGTGCAATGACACTAGCAAGCCACCGCTAAGCCTCTTTACACAGGCTTCTTCCTAATGATCCGTTGTACACCAAAGGCCTTCTGCATCAACATTCATGGCAAATAAAACTGAGTCCCCATTGACTGCCTAAAACCTATATATCTCCTGCCAAATGACGGGCCTACAGTACACCTCTCTAGAGCAGGGCGCCCTATTTCATGTGTAATTTTTAGTGGGGGAGTCCTATACCATACACGTTTCATTCACACTAGTACACTGTAACTGTTTTGATCTTTTACCTTATCACATGCTCTACCTTGCACTGTTAACATACCATCGTGTCATTTAAGGGTAGCACAAGCTTTTTCATAATTAAATTTTTGTGACGTTCTTGCTCGCAAGGTGCTGTATAAAAACTTGATGATTGTTTAATAAAGTTTAGTTGCATTCATCTCGCCTTTCAGCTATCACCTAACTGCCTGCTCGCACAGTATCTTCGCAGGTGAGTGTACTAAATCTAATATTTTCTCTACTACTTAAGGATGTATCTAAAATAAAATTTGAGTTTAGAAGTGTAAAAAAGTTTATAAGAGTATAAAAACTTAAGTTTATAGAAAAATAAAATAAACATAAAATTATAGTAATGAAAATATAGCCTAGAGTACTGTAAAGTACTGGTTGTACTTGGTAGATTTTCACCTATTATGAAGGGAGGGGGAGGACATGAACGTAACACCCACGATAGTCAAGTGATAACAGTAAATGTATATCATACTTGTCCTTTTCCGGATGCCACAGAGGAGATGCGATCATTCAACTCAGTGGAATAGTGATCATCAGTGAAAAAGCGAGGGAACTAATAAGGTATAATAGGTAATGCATAACATCCTAGACTCACAAAAGCCATTAAATTTCTTATTTAGGAGGCTACGATAAGGCCCATATGCTATGTGGTGTTACATAATTTTTGAAAGGCATACATATACACAGGATGCTATTGGAAAATAAAAAAGATTACCAGTGTTGCTTCAAATTAATTTTATTAGGCTATTTCACACTCGCAAGCATTAACAACCACATCCCTTGCATGATGATTGTTTTCCAATTTAAGTCAAGGGAATGAAAGTAGACCTTTCGTACAGGATGCATGACATCTTGTAACCTCGACAAAAGGGGAAAACAGATGTTCCTCGAAACATGTAGCTTACAATTATCCAAAGGAGGTGGTGAGGAATGTATGAGATTCGCTAATAATATGAAGGAAGGAAAATTGTCAAATGAATGTTCGAAAACACGATTACCAAAAACACGATTACCAATTTTAGGAACGAGGAAACCACCAGTCCAAAAACACTCATCATGTAAGGGTACATTTTCCCATGGTCTTCACCATGAATTTACAAGATGGTGACATGCAGGCTTTAGAATAATGGCATTTCTTGACACCTCTGTGACGGTGTCACGTGATCGTGTTTCACAGTATGTATACCATTTATTATCTCGCCGCCAAACTTTGTCCCAAGTAAAAAATTTAATCTTTCATGTTTAATTGAAGCTACGCCTGTTCCTTACACTGTTTCGCAAATAGGAAATTGCATAACATAATTCTTATTACCAATGTACGTTATTTGTGACAAAGGAATATCATCTATGCTGTTAAAACCGAAATCCTTACGAACAATTCATAGCTGCCAGGAGGCATATTTGTCGAATTCATCTCATGAATGATTGCCCTTCTAATTGCGAAATTGTTTCTTGATATATTTCCTCCTCCGGTTCGAGAAATGACCATAATTCGCACACCGGAATTGCATCACACTCGTTTTCTTAATGGAAGTGAAAAAAAAAAATATACCTTTTTGGGAATAGGCGAATAAGATTTAAGGTTTCAATTTGCTCTAATCCATATTCTATTTTTCATCATCTAAACACGAAAACAAGCGACGCACATACAAATGAAGAAGGGGCCTATTAACCTTTTCTTCGACCCAACAACCTTTATTGGAATCCACGTGAAAGTCGTTGAATGTAAAAACTAATTTAAAAACTAATACCATTCCATTGTTATGTAATCTTTTTCTTTATGCCAATGTCAACCTTATCAACAAAAACATCGATTGCAAACGCGCAATTGTCACCATTATGTGACCCCTTGGAGGCTTAAAACTACCTGTGCTGTCTCTCTGTCACAATATTATCTCGATAAGGGAGATTTATTATGAATGGCTACCCTTCATTAAATTATGGCATGCCATGTATGCTGCACAAAACCTAAGTTAAAAGAAAAATTTGTGTAGAAATTCTTGAAAGCAAATATTATTCTGAATTTCAATCTACCACCGCTCATTGGCATTGAAGCATTGTCGTCATCTATTTTCGAATCCTTCCTATGCTTCTAATTACAAAACTCCTTCATAACACTCGTTGGTTTAAGATGGCTATATATATTATTATTCCGTATGATTCACAAACCAAAATAATTAGACGCTTTAACATTTCGTGCTATTTCTTTTTTTATTTTCATTATCATGCCATATCTTACTTTATCTTGAACTCCCGAATGCAAGTATTTCACCAAAACAGTCATACCATGTATCTTCATTCACATAAATTAAAAGAACAAACTCACATTTCCATCATCTTAACTTAATAATGATGTCCCATCAAATTAATAATTTTCAAGAACGGGACAGTTCAGTTTAACTCATATGCACATGTAGGCTTCACGCATACTACATGTATATACAAACTAATACACAAACACAACACACAAATATTATGTATGTGTATATATATATATATATATATATAATATATATATATATATATATATATATATATATATATATATATATATATGTATGTGTGTGTGCGCGCGCACGCGTGTATCTACGCGTGTGAGTGAATGACCATGTCTAAAGCTGAGGACACTTATATTCATAAGCATAAAGAAAAATAAGTAGGAATACACAAAATTAGGTCAATTCGGTAGGCTTCCGAGATTACCTTCATCTCCATTTCCAGCCAAATCGCCTCCTCCTCCTCCTCCTCCTCCTCCTCCTCCTCCTCCTCCTCCTCCTCCTCCTCCTCCTCCTCCTCCTCCTCCTATTTTTCGTCTTAGAATTATTTTCACCGGATGCCATGCCTGTTCCCTTCTCTTTCCATGACTCATTCCCCCCTTTCATCACCACCACTACATCCCCTCCAATAAAAGTATCTTTTTTCTTTCTCTACACACACGTAAAACCGACTGAAGACTGGTGGAAAAACAGTACAGTTGGAGGGTCAGCTACATCAATATAAGGCGAGTACAAGAAAAATAATAAAAGATTAGAAAGGGCGATGATTTCATTTTTTCGCTATGCACGATATTTCATACTGAAGAGCCCTATAATAGGCCAGTGAAGATAACAACGAGAGAGAGAGAGAGAGAGAGAGAGAGAGAGAGAGAGAGAGAGAGAGAGAGAGAGAGAGAGGGCTCGGCACTAGTGACCCACTCCCGAGTAGTTCAAGTTCCAACGGTCACGCAATAGATGGGAAAGGAAGGGGTGGGGTGTCGGGTAGACGAGGGTCATGCAACAACACAGAAGAGAGAGAGAGAGAGAGAGAGAGAGAGAGAGAGAGAGAGAGAGAGAGAGAGAGAGAGAGAGAGAGAGAGAATACGAAATGGGAAGCAGCCTCGAGTGAATTACGAAATGGGAAGACTCGAGTGAATTATGAGACACAGCAATGATGTAGTGAGGACTGGAGACGGACAAGGTCTATAAATAGGAAGACGTAAGGAGGAGAGAACAGAGGAGGGTTGGGCTAAATCCGAAAATAGAAATTGAGAGAGCTCTCCACTTTTTTTTCTTTCTTTTGTAATCTGAACTATAATGAATAATGTAACTACCTTACCTGAATTTAAATATTGTACACTGCGATATTAACATAACGTTCAAACTTATGAGAATAGCAGCGAAAGTAAGTGCACTTAAAATCATAATTTCCGGGCTCGAGAACTTCCCTGTGAAGTTGTATCAGTTTTAAGATTTTAATGATACACAGCAAAGCCTTTGTCAACTTTAATCTGGTAGGAGCATTGATAATACCCCGTCTAACAGAAATATGTATCGTAAAAACTCATGTTACTGATACGTGTCAAGATTTCATATTACTACCACATGTCATAGCTTCCCACCACCTTTAAATCGAATGCCATTGCTTGTCCGCCCGTTTCAATACCCTTGATATTAAAGAAATAAATCTAAGAATTACTTCAAACAAACATTCTAAGAAAATTGAAGATATAAATAAAGGGAAAAAACTATTCAATATAAAAAATACCACTACATTACTTAATCATCATAAATCAAGGGATGTTCAGCAGGAAAGTAGGAGATGAACGATGATAAATGAAATGGAAAACATGGGAGAAAATGGATGAAAACTTCCATTTCAAGAGTACAGAAAGTGGAACACTTGACGCTGCTCGAGTAGACGATTGTCTTTTCAAACTGGAGAAAAGGAGAGAGGAAAGACTCCCTTGCATAGGAGGTGTTGGGAAAAGGAACAGATATTCAGGTAATCACGTATGTAACAAGAGGGGAGTAAGAGGGGAAGGGTAATTCAAATTCCCCTCTTCAAGCTATCAGTAGCATGGAACACTTTTGTCTTTATTCAGTTGTTCAGAAGAAATGGTTTATAAATAGGAGGGGACACACTCACAAATTACAAATGCATACGATAAACATCTAAATGGATTTGAAGCATATTAGAAACTTATGAGATTTAGGGAGAGAGCATGATATCTGTGGTTTCTTTAGTAGATATTTAGACATTTTAAACATGTGTGTCATAATAATTAGTAAAATGGCAAAAATCTCATACATGTTAGCAATCATTAAAACAATTCACATAGACACACACACACACACACACACACACACATATATATATATATATATATATATACATATATATATATAGAGAGAGAGAGAGAGAGAGAGAGAGAGAGAGAGAGAGAGAGAGAGAGAGAGAGAGAGAGAGAGAGAGAGAGAGAGAGAGGAGTTCTAAACACAAACGTTATATTCTTTAGCAGTCTCTTCAATATTCCGAAAGATTTATTCACTTCTACCTGCAATACTTAAAATTCATATGCAGTTTAAGATTCATTCACCCGACTTCCCAGAAAAGGTCAAAGTGAACTATCTTCTCTGTGACGACCCAAGTATACAAGTAGGAAACTAGCGGAACACCTTTGGCGTCAAGCATACACAAAGCCAAGATTAAATTTTGATTGCATTGGAGAGCAGCGGTCATTGTATGAATTATCAGTGAAATTAAATCCTGAATGGGATTAATGAATCACGAATAGTGACTGACACTACAACATTGCAGAATAATTTTTTTTTAATTTTGGGTGCTGATGATATTGCTTAATTATCCTCTCGTAAATTCATTTGATGTATTAGAGAGCGTAGTAAGCTACGTTCCATGTGCTGGTGTCCTCCTTCCATGTTGTCAATTACGTCCAGCTGAGATTTATTTACATAAAAAGCATATTTCACGCCGAGATCTATTTGCAGGATTAGCATATTTCATGTTGTAACTCATTGCAGCGTTAGAATTCTGTAATCCGCGGTTTACTTGCTAATTCACATACTTCATGCACAAATTTATCTGGACATTGGTTATGTAGTAAAAATATTGTGCTGTAATAGACCATTTTATTCATGATCAATTTATTAATTTTGATATTCATATGAAATTACATATTTTCGAACGCTCTATGCTGTTGCTCGTGTGCAAATTGTGCGTACGTATTCTGCATTGCATTTTTATGCCATAGTGTAGCACGCATCAGAAACGTTAAGTACTGTACCGCACATGAATCGCACATGCTCGTATAATGTAACATTTCTTATTTTTTGTATATTATCGTTAACGCTCTCCCCTCGCACTGATAACCTGTTTTCCTGCACCTTTGTGTTTGAATTTTTGTGCCATTCTTGACTGGAACGAGTTGTATATATACTCATTCTCCGACCAAATAAAGTTCAGTTGCACTCACGAGTCTCTCAGTTACAACCTAGCTGCTCGCCGGCACAGCAGACTGAGTAGTAGCATTTCATGTATTTTCATGAGTTTAATATCTTACACTATGGCACTAGGACTTATACTCTAGAAGCAAGTGTCCGTGCTGGTACTACTATGTAAGAGACTAATTTATCAGGAAAATATCTCTAGTAAGTTTAGCAGTTTGCCCCGTTTCCCAGTACCACATTATTATTATTATTTTTATTATTATTATTATTATTATTATTATTATTATTATTATTATTATTATTATTATTATTATTACTAGCTAAGTTAAAACCCTAGTTGGAAAAGCAGGACGCTATTAACCCAAGTATTTTTGTTATATATACAGTACACGGGTCTCCAGATCGATACAGTAGTTGTTCTTTTCTCTGGAAGTGTATCCTGAAGCCCCACTTAGTTTGAAAATTATTGTGTTTGACTTTTTAATAATTAAAATGTTTCATTAAATTAGACTTTAATTACGTATTTTATCGAGTTTCTCTATTTTCATACAAATTTTTAATTGGGACTTTTTATGCATTATAAGGATGCTTATTTGATAAAAGGCCCTGCAGTTTTTCAAGTCAGGATAAAAATTTACACAATAATGAATCCACAAAGAAAAGGTTTTTATATTCATGAATTTTTAATAGACAGCAAGTTAATATTCCTTTAGTGAGTAATCTTAACAAAGGGACAGAGTACGGAGAAAAATATATTTTTCAAAATTATCAAGACCTTACTCTTGATATTATAGTCCCACCAATTAGGAAAACAGTTACCCAAGTTAGAAGATAAATATCGTGATAGTAAGAGACAATACATTATAACCGTCTTCACTAGTATTAATTTTCTAGGTAATTTAATTTAACGATCACAAATTTTGTTCTGAAGAAATATTGGAGCCTTCAGCCAAATTATACCTTAGGCATCACGAACATAATGGCCATTTGATATCACCAAGCCAAATGTAATCGTTTCTAGATGCGTAAAATTTCATTTACACTTTTAATTTTACTTTGGAATTAAAGAACTAACAAGAGTGTGTATAATATTTTCAAGAGCCATACATTCGTAATCACAATTAAGACTAGTTAATACAGTAGAATGGTATTTCATAAATTTCAATCTCTTCCACTTAAGACATAGAACACATTTATTCTTAATTTACACCGAAATTGAAAATTAAGCAAAACAATTTTAAGATCAACATTATTTGCTTATGAATATCATGTATTGTATAAGTTTAATAAAGCGTAGAGGCGTAAATAAAACATCATGAAAGGAGAACAGCGAAAAGGGGGAAGAGCAAATGCTAAGCAATGAACTGGTAGTCGACAGAGCTAAGTGGCCCCAACCTACTTCCTTGGAGTTGGCCAAAAAAGGCCAGGCAATCTAACGAACGAACGATGGGGCTTCCCCCTCCCTGGGCAATAGAGCAACTCTCTAGTTTAACCATTTGCTGGCCAGGTCACATCTCCACTACGGACACCATTGGCCACGGGATTAAGAAGCTACTATCTCCCACCATGTACACATTGAACATGTGCCTTTCATACGCATTAGAAGTGTGCTGGCATACGTGCACTTGTACGGACACACGTAAACACACTCACACGCGTATGTTATATATATATATATATATATATATATATATATATATATATATATATATATATATACATATATATATATGTGTGTGTGTGTGTGTGAGTGTGTGTGTGTGTGTGTGTTGTTAATATGAACAGTGAACTTCTAGTCTCCATTTCCATACAACTTCAGATGTTCAAACTTACAGCAAATGTTTTAATGTTGAAGAGGCTAATATCCGTCTCTCTTCATAGTTTATATATGATGATGATGATAATAATAATAATTATAATAATAATAATAACAATAACAATAATAATAATAATAATAATAATAATAATAATAATTTTTATACAAGTACCTCCTAGTTATACATACAACTATATACATTTATAATTCAAAACAGAGAGAGAGAGAGAGAGAGAGAGAGAGAGAGAGAGAGAGAGAGAGAGAGAGAGAGAGAGAGAGATTGATCTCCTAAAAAAATTGTGTCCAATTGCCGTTAATCGAAAAGGCATTTTAGTTGTTCCAGTTAAAACGCAAGGAAAAGTTATCAAAATCACCATAATGACAAAATTATTAAACAATAATATATATATGTATACATATATATATATACATATATATATATATATATATATATATATATGTGTGTGTGTGTGTGTGTGTGTATGTATAAATTAATTACCAATGAAAGGGTTCAACAATGAATTAGACATTACAAATGAAATGATCATAGCAATAGCTACTCCTCAAATAAACACAAACAGCTTCTCCGATACCTGAAATCTAATTTGGGAGAGGCTGAAGGATCAATTGATTACATTTATTGCTGAATGGGAGACGAAAAAAAAAGGAGAGGTTAGGGGAAGAAGAATAGGGCAGGGGGAAGAATTAGGCGAAGAGGGAAGAAAATGTATTGGGTATAGAAACCAATTAACTGATAAATATGTGGTTAAAATGGTAAAGGTGGTGTGCAAAAGAACATGGAAAAAAGTAATAATAGCTGTTGGGGAAACAGAAACCTTTGATGTTAGTGTTAGATTACACCAAGGGTCAGCAATAAGCCCGTCTTTATTTTTGGTGGCCGTGAATGGGTTAAGTGAAGATATCAGAAATGAAGAGTTCAGGTGATTTGGTGATTACCGCTGAAAATGAGGAAGACTTAAAGAGAACGGTTGTACAGTGGCATGAGACTATGGAAAAGGTGGCTTAAAAGTAAATGTAGATACGACTGAAGCTATGGTGAGCAGTAAGGAAGATACGTGTGTGAGTAGATTGCCTTACCTTATGTAAGACACGGGCTCTTGCCGCTGGACAGAGAACAGAGTAACGATACATGAAAGTAGAGGCTCAGTTATAAAAAAGGGGGAACAATTTAAAAATTTGAGATCTACTATAAGTCATGAGGGAGAATGTGAGGCTGAAGTTTAGAATAAGATAAAACCAGCCTGTAGGAAGTGGAAGGAGGTAGCAGGAGCGATAAGAAAAATGACCATCAAACTAAAAGTCACGATCTATAATTCAGTAATGAGGCCAAAGCTAATGCAAGGATTGAAAACGTGGGCTCTAGGACGAAAAGAAAAAAAGCAAAGCTTGAAAACAAAAAGGGATGAGAGTTTTGAGGTGGATGATGGGAATAACACTGCTTGAAAGATTTGGAAATGATAAAATCAGAGAGAATGACAGCCGTAGTAAAGATTACAGAGGTAATGAGAGTGTGACGGTTGAGATGGTGTTGGAACGTGTTGAGGATGGATGCTGAGTAGGGCTAGGGAGTAACCTGTTAGGGGGAGAGCATCGAGAGGGAGGCAGAGAATTAGAGAGCGAGATAAGGTGAAGGAAGATATGGAGAGAAGAGGTTTGGTAGAGGAGAATGCCTTTGATAGAAGGCATTGGAGAGGATGCATCAGGCAATCGACCCCTTAATGTTGGGATAAT
>NC_090729.1:147869730-147889730 GCF_036898095.1 Palaemon carinicauda
ACATTAAAAATGGCAGAAACCACTGTACAAAAACCCAAATAAAAAAAGATAAGCCCAATTTTGCAAAATATCCTTGAACATTTTTGTAGTGTGTATGTATATATATATATATATATATATATATATATATATATATATATATATATATATATATATATATATGTATGTATGTATGTGTGTGTATGTGTGTTGTTACCCGCAAGATTTTTATCAGTAAGAAAACCCACTCCATTTTTTTGGCTCCTTTCATGTCCTCTGCAGCAAAATGTATGCTCTCTTTTAATTCTATACAAACAGAGAGTTAAAGACGAACCTCTACAGATTGTTAATGAATATACTGTACATACTTAGAACAGACAATAAGAGTTTTCCGCGGAAACGAAACCGAAATCAAAAGAAGGATACGCATGGGATGGAGAGCATTTGGTAGAAAAAAATGAGATTATGAAAATTAAAATGCTACTTTCTTTAAAAAAAAAAAGTATATAATGAAATGGTCCTACCGAATTAACTTATGGATTAGAAACATGGAGCCTTATTAAAGCCGTAGAACATAAGCTAGTTACGACTCAAAGAGCTATGGAAAACATAATGATGGGATTAACAAGAGACAGAAAAGGGACAACATGAATACGAGAGCAAACTAGAGTAGCGGATATTTTATTAACATGTAAGAAAAAGAAACGGACTTGGGCAGAACATATACTGTAATGAGAATGACAGATTAATAGTAACAGAATGGGTCCCTAGAGATTGTAAAAGAGGCAGGGGAACGAAGAAAAGACGATGGATTGACGAACTAAGAAAATTTGCTAGGTGTAAACTGGGAAACAAAGACCAAAAACAGATGCCAGTGGAAGGAGATGTGTAAGGCCTTTGTTCTGCTGTGGAATATATATATATATATATATATATATATATATATATATATATATATATATATATATATATATATATATATATATATATATATATATAAATTGTGTGTGAAATTTAAGTTGATATATGTGATAAATCTGATGACTCCATTCTGTGAAAAGCTGTTACGTTATACCGCACCATTTCAATGTGTCAAAGACCTAAGAGTTTGGAATACATTACCCAGCATCAATGGTACTGAAGAAAAGCTTGACAGATCTATGCATTGCATTCTAACCTGGGTTCTACTACAATTTGGCACGTGAACACTATTCTAAGAGAATCTATGCAATGTTTAAGCATTCGCAACAAACAGGTAATATTCTGTGACAGCTTTTATGCTTTTGACTTGGAAACTGCTATGAAAGTTCTGATATGTAAAGTCCATTCTCAAAAGTAACAAACACCTCTCTCGTCTTCTCTCTCTCGTCTATTGTGTAGTTATTGACTCTTTAAAAAAATGTATTAAATGGAATTTGAATTCTAATTCTGTTAAGCGGTAGCATTTCGTACCCACACATTAAACTGTTTTCAATTTTTTAAGTGTAATTTGATCATAATAATTCAAAATTATTATTAAGAAGAAATATTGTTTTTGTTTTGTAATATTTAGCCTCTAAGAGGAGCAACGAAAGCGTTTGAGGTTAAAGAAATAGAAAATTTCACGAGTGAAGAAATAGGAATTATTCTAGAAAATAAAGGGCCAAGAGATTACCGTATTTTAATAAGATATCTTTTAATTTTGAAGATCAGAACTCGATTCCATAATACAAAATACAAATAAGACAAGTCCCAAAGATGGTAATATTTCATTGTAATGTGAGAATTTTCCATTCACAACATTTCTTTTATCAAATACACTCATATATTCTCCCCAACCTGATAATTTCAAACGTAGTACATATCTGCAAAACATTAAATATTCATTCAACATGTACCTGGCTTCCCCAACTGAAATAGAGCAACTGGCGGCGAGGCGTATTTCTTGGGAAGTCCCAAAATGGAGTGATTTAGGTAAGTCCTCGATCCAAAAAGAGATCAGAACAGTAGTAACCTACAAAGCTTGGCCCTGGGGTAGATCAACCGAAATCAGGCCTGGCAAGCAATTAGAAAGGGATCTGGTGGGCTCTGTGTTAATCTTGGGGCGAAGGGGAGCAAGACGGGTCGAGGGAGAGGTGGCGTTGAGGGAGATAAGCCTAACAGTTCGAAAAGGTATAGGCCTTCTCTTATCGCTATCATTTAACACACAGACACCGTACTCTTGAAGTTGTATGAAAAAAGAAAAAAGGATGGCGTATACGAATTGCATTAAAGGCGATTAAGTTAGCTTTCCAGTACCTCAATATCAACAATATCAATCAGTTTGAATTTTCTGGTATTACTTAGAACGCTGTTTCCATATATGATGTTTTTTGTACAATTTTACAAAGGTGTTTTTCTTACTCAAGATCTAAGGCTTCTTCAGTTTTCATAGAAAGTTATATATACTTTTTGTATGTATTAATATAATTCCTTGCAAGTTCTTCGAGTTTTAACTTAAAGCAACTTTGTTGAATCCCTTTCTTCATTTCATTCTATTCTCAAGCTCCTATCTTTTGTCCATAGTCCTTCTAATTATGAATTCTTGAATAATCGTTCTTTAAAACACATGACATTAAAGCTGTTTCTTTAACAACTAGTCCCTAACAACATGGTTAGTTATAGTCCATATCACATTTGCTAGTATCTTCTAAACAAAATGTTATAAACTTCTCAAACATAATGCCATGCCCTTTAATACAATTGAAATGATAAACGTCTCACAGCAAATTGAACACATTTCTTACTTTTATATTTACTGAAACGCTAAGTAAAAATTTTATTTCTCTGATTAGAATATTAATTTTAACAGAATTAAGTTACTTATTTCAAACTTGCATCACTCCTTACCTTACCTCAGGCGACACACTTCTCTCATAAATTAGCTTTCAACATGTCTAGGCTAATCGCGTCGTCCATAAACGCTACTATTCATCCTGAATTTTCTTTTTACCACGCTTACATAAATGCATATATATGCACATAAATACGTACACATATGCGTGTGAACGTACATCGGCCTTCGAAGATGAATTCTCAGCAGCTCTTTAAGGGTGAGACTGATAGCCTCACTCCTCTTTTTCGACCCCCTCCCCCCCTCAGAAAAAAAAAAAAATGCTGGTACCAGGACCCACTGAGAGAGTGGGTCCTGGCTTGTACTTAAACACAGCTGGTTGGGGTGGTGGGCAGTCGGCCAAGAATGATCCACATTAGCCGACTGCACTTAGTAATCGGTTGGCGACGGGGTCATCAACTTCCTTATAAGCAAGTACAAAGTTGTTGAATGAGGTAGGGGTAATTACTGGTACGTGCAATAGCTGATGTTTGCTATATATACTGGGTAGTTAGAATGAAAAAAATGGTTGAAAAAAAAGAAATCTTAAAAGGGTTTGTGGGAATAAAAATATTAAGTTATACGTATACAATAGAAAGGTTATGATGGTAATTAGAAACTTGAAAGATAGAATTTTTTTTTATTTCCTATGGATGTACATGGGATTTACTTGATTCTAACAGTTTGCATGGACAGAGTGTCGCGGACAGAATTTGGTTTAAAAGGTGTCTGCAAAAGATCTGGTTGAATTTATGTAATTTATGAAAGGTGAGGAGAGAAGTCCTGCTATGCATGTGGATGTCATGAGATTTAGGTTATAAAAGTGTGTGGCAGGCTTAATAACTTCTATTTGTGTTCGATCTACCGGAATCTAGACATGGATGATTCTATCTTCGATTGTCTTTTTACCATTATGGTGTTTTCAATGCTCACCATAGGGAGTGGTTAAGTTCTGTTTCTTCTACTGATCACCGTGGATTAAGAGCTTTGGACTTTGCCTGTGAATCAGGTTGTGAGCAAATCATAAGTGAAAAAACTCACTGATCTGGTAACTGCTTGGACCTCGATACACCAACTTCCATGGTTTTATAACAAGGTTGGTTTTCCAGTTGGGACATCTGATCATACCTTGATTTCATTAGTAGTGAAGACTGAGCAACCTGTCCCTGATGTATCATACTCATGTAAGATTTAAATAAAATCTCAAGCAGACTGGAATGGCCTTTTCAGTGATCTTTTGGACTTGAATTAGTCATAATTGATCCTGTTGTTCCTTTGAATGAAAATCTAGTTAACATAATTGATAGGCTCCCTTCTTGTGTGCTAAGGTACCGAGTGAAGGACAAACCGTGGTTCAATAATGATTGTAGACATGCTTATTTGGAGAAGCAGGAGGCCTATCATCTTTGGAAGGGTAACAGATCACAGTTGACTTGTAATAAGTATACTTAGCTTAGAGCTTTTGCTCAGAAAGTTTATGCTTCAAATGAAAAGGAATACAATTCAACCATAAAAGAAACCCTTTCTGGTGCAACTCAGGAAGATAAGTGGTGGGCTACCCTTAAATCTGGACTCTTTGGTGTAGACACAATTCCTCCTTTACTTAAACCAGATGGCTCTGTCACTCACTGTCCAAAGGAAAAGGCAACCCTTTTGGCTCATGTGTTTGACAGTAAGTAGAGTAATGAGAAACTTGATCTTCCTCATTCCTGTTTCCCTGAGGATAAACTAACAAGTTTAGCTTCATGATCTTGAGAAATTAAAGCTCTCTTGATGAACCTTGATGTTTATTGGGGTGGAGACCCAAATTGTATTTTTGCTTTGTTTCTTATAAGGACGGCAGATTTCTTAGCTCCCAACTTCTCTCTTATTTTGCGCAAGTTAGTAAGGAGGAGGAGTTTTATTCAAGCTCTGACCAAGTTGTGGAAAGATCTTCCTAATATGTTAATTGAATCAGTAGAACATAAAAAATTCAAACTTGCAGCAAAAGTTTTTATGTTGAATAGGTTGACATGTGTCTTTATAGATTACATATGAAATAAATGTAAAGAAATGTTTTATTGTTGTTACTCTTCTTAAAATATTCTATTTTTTAATGTTTTTACTGTTCTTAAAATATTTTATTTAAAATGTTCATTTCTTTTTATATAGTTTATTTACTTGCTTATTTCCTTTCCTCACTGGACTATTTTTCCTGTTGAATTCCTTGGCTTTATAGCATCCTGTTTTTCCAACTAGGGTTGTAGCTTGGCTAATAATAATAATAATAATAATAATAATAATAATAATAATAATAATAATAATAATAATGAGAATTATGAACCAACTCTCATTTACTGAAGTGAAGTACGGATATTGATTATAATTGAAAGAAAACAAAAATTAAGCTGTTAAAGATGAATTGATTGTGAAAAGTATGTGGATATGCAAAGAGTTGAAGTTGAAAAAAATAAAGAGTATGAAAAAGGGGGTTTAGGTGACCTTTAGATAGAATTTAGGACGATATTCCAGTGAAAAGATTGTATAATTTCTTAGCGTTAGATGGAAGGGGAGGAAAACTTGGATTTGTGAAAACAAGATCTAGAACATAAATGTACTGGAAGCATGAGAGTATACATAAGGCATAAACGAATGGTGAAATATATAAGGGGTTTGACGCGCAGCTGACAAGGCTTCAGAGTAAAAATGTATTAAAAAACTAAGTTGTGAAATTTTAGGTATCCTTTAAAACCATTTCCTACATTTCCTCACACTTACTAGATGCGTCTCATACTTGAATAAGATGCTTTCCTCCCTGATGAGAATAAACCCCACCAGGGTTTATGCTAACCTTTCATCTTACGAGGATCTTTCCCACCGTTATCCCTACATCAAGGGTTGGTTGTTCGATGCCTCCTCTCCAATGCCTTCTATCAAAGGTATCCTCTTCCATCAAACCTCTTCTCTCCAGATCATCCTTTACCTTATCTCGGCATCTAATTCTCTGCATGCCTCTTGATCTGGCCCCCCGGACAGGTTCCTCCCAAGCCCTACTCCCTCTTTCCCAACCATCCATCCTCAACATATACCCACACTATCTCAGTCGTGACACTCTTATCACCTGTGTAATCTTTACCATGTCTACTATTCATCTTATTTTATGATTTTTCCAATCTTTCAAGCAGTGATACTCCCTTAATCCACCCCAGCATTCTCATCTCTGTTCTATCAAGCTTTGCTTCCTCTTTTCGTCTTAAGAACCCACGTTTGCGATCCATATATCAGCATTGGTTTTATTACTGTGCCATAGATTTTTACTTTTATCTTGATTGACGTTTTCTTATCTCATGCCACTCCTGCTACCTCCCTCAACTTCTCCTAGGTTGCTTTTATCCTATTCTTAACTTCACATTCACATCCTCCCTACTGACTTATAGTATACCCCAAGTATTTAAATTGTTCCACCTGTTTTATAACCGAGCCTCTACTTTCATGTATGGCTATCCTGTCCTCCCTACCTTCCTTACTGACCACCATAACCCCAGTCTTATCTACATGTACTCTCAAGTCACCCTGCTTCAAAGACTCCTGGCATTCTACAGGCCTTCTCTGTCAGTCTATCGTATTTTCAGCAGTGATCACCAAGCCTCCTTAATTTCTGGCTAATATAGTGGCAACGTATTTGCCTAGCATTCACATAGTAGCAGATCAATCCCGCCTGGGACCATGAATTTAAGCTGTTTACAAGGGAGGCCACTGCTGTGGTTGGGCACCACAGTGGGGGGTTGGGCTTGCCCGGCTGACTTTCTGGTGACCATCTATTCTAATGAAACTGGAACTGAAACCAGACACCTTTAATATTTATACAGCAACTCCATAACTCTTCATTTCTGATTTTTTCACTTAACACATAATCAACACAAATGAAAAAGGGGCATAATGCTGACCCCTGGTGTAATCAAACATAATTTCGAAGGTTTCAGTTCCACAACTGCTCTCATTACTTTAGTACTTGTTGTTTAGTACGTCATTCTTACCCTCCTAGCCAACTTCTCTGGGCCTTTTCTCTTGGTATTCTATCATAAGCCTTCTCTAGATCTTTTTCCGTAACTACCTTACTGTATAGATGACATACACAATCCCTCTAGCTCTCTCATGAATCCATACTGCTATTTCCTAATCTTTACAATCCCTCATCTAGTACCGTCTCAAAAACTTTCAAATCATGCACTGTTGGTTAATTTCCTTGTATTTTCCGCATTCCATGACATGACCTTTCTGCTTATATTTATATATACCATTAGACTCTCCTCCCAGTCATTAGGCATTTTTACCTTTTTCCATATTGTTCTTAATAAATCCAGCATCCATTCTCACTTCTCTGCAGCTATATAGTATCTTAAGCCGGTCCAATTCTGTATTCCCTATCTACATCACTAGCCACTCTACCTTTTGTGCTTCTCCCAGCTCCTCTCTCTCATTTTCGGTATCCAATAATTGTGAAAAACATTCTCTCTCCTCTTAATGTCTCCGTCTCTATGCAATACATTTTATATTTTAATCTCAATCTTGTCTTTGCCTTTCCCTCAAGTTTGAAATCTTATTGATATCCCTTTTTCCTAGCGTTTCATTTAATGACTCTACTGTTCTTCCAATAGCTATACTTACTTTCTTCCTAGAAAGTTTTTATTCTTCTCTGTACCGTTCCTCTGCACCCTGTGCATGCCTTACTTTTCAGTCTGTAAATGTCTTTGATATTCTTACAACAGACTTGCACCTTTTTGTTCTACCACAATTTCGACACACCATATCCAGTGATTCTTCCCACTAGTTCCTCTGTTTCCCCTACGCATATTTCTTTCATAACCACCTAGATATTTTCCTCTCTGTTACCCTGTCCAATTTCAAAATCAACTTTTCGAGTCGTCTCTCTCTCTCTCTCTCTCTCTCTCTCTCTCTCTCTCTCTCTCTCTCTCTCTCTCTCTCTCTCTCTCTCTCCTGAATTAATAACCCTTTTCCCTTCAAGTTCCAAAACTTTAATTTTAGACCTCCTCTCTTGTTTTTGTCAACTCCTGTAACCAACATGTATTCTATTTGGATTTCAACTTCTCCACTTTCATTAGTTATCTGGTTTTTGCGAGCTTCTGAAACCAGGTGATCATAAATGCAAATTCAAAACTCTCAGCCCTATCTTCATTTCTTCTTACAAACCCATGGCTTCCCTGTACCTCCTCATACTCATCCCATCTATTCCCCACTTTATCATTCATATCTACTCCTATGATTAGATTCTCCTCTCTCATAGTTCTAATAATTATTATAATAGGAATGTTATCGGCAATCTCACTCATTTTACCATGTTTGAATTTGATGTACAACCGGAAGAAAAAACTTTAAAGCCAATTTCCACACACAATACAAGGATGCCAGTGCAAAACATACCTATATGTATATGTGTGTGTATATATATATATATATATATATATATATATATATATATATATATGTGTGTGTGTGTGTGTGTGTGTGTGTGTGTGTGTGTATAATGACGAAGAGGGCTCCAAGAAAGCTTTGAATCATCTCTCATCTTTTATCTATAACAAACGTTTCAGGAATCCATTGCCGATACGTTGGTTTATTATAGAATAAAGATGAGAGATGATTCTAAGTCTTCTTGGTGTCCTCTTCATCATTAAACTTAGATTGACAAGAGCAAAAATCTTGCTAGAGTGTGTGTATATATATATATATATATATATATATATATATATATATATATATATATATATATATATCACGAAAATATTTCCTCATCACATTTCAATACTAAATTTACTATAACTTTTGAAAAAAAAATTTAATTAATGTTTACAGTCATGGCACCTATTGTCTCTTCCTAAGGACCTTACAGACAAGGCAATAAAAGGAAAGTATCATTTGCAAATGAACACTTAATTGTGACAAATCGTCGCAACAGGAAATTGCTTCAAATATGCCTCGCTTCATGCAGCAAGGATGGTTCACTTTGAGCCGTTATTAGATGAAAAGCAAACCTTTCTCTTCTAGGTAAGGGGGTTTAATTGCCTTCGTTTTCAATCACTTGGCTGATGGAACTGAGAAGGAACACTCAAAAAGTGGATCAGAAAAAAATTCTTTGCTTTTTTATATGGGTTTTGGATTTCAATTTATTCTGTGTCATGAACAAGGCGACATTTATGAGAAAGTGATATATACCAATCCTACTATAAAAACAAATAACTGAGAAAATTAAGTATCAATCCTGTAATCAGGTAAACAGAGAGAAGACACTATGTTGCAAGAAAACAAGAGCAATCAGAGATTTCCGATCTCCGCCAAAGGTTAATGGAGTCGTCAATGACCTACTGTAAGATCTGTGGTGAAAATTTCGTCAAAATTCGTCGAGTAGTTATGACGTTATCTTTAACACGGCGAAAAAATGGAAATCCAGATCTAGAATCTCCAATTTTCAATGGAGTCGTCCATGATTTACGATCTATATGTGGTGAAAAATTGTCAAAATCAGTAGAGTAGTTTTGACGTAATCCTGTCCAAAGACATAGATAAATAAATAAACTAGAATCCAGATCCGTATCCGGATCATCTCCAAAATTTAATGGAGTCGTCCAAGACCTAAGCTCTATATGTGGGGAAAATTTCGTCAAAATCCGTAGAGTAGTTTTGAAGCTATTTTTAAAATGACGAAAATGCAAATCCAGACCTAGAATCCGGATCCGGTTCATCTCCAAAATTTAATTGGATCGTCCATAACCTAAGCTCCATCTGTAGTGAAAATTTCGTCAAAATCCGTAGTTGTGATGCTACCTTTTAAATGGAGAAAATGCAAATCAAGACCTGGAATACAGAACCGGATCATCTCCAAATTTTAATGGGGTCGTCCATGACCTAAGAACTATCTGTGGTGAGTATTTCGTCATAAGCCGCCGAGTAGTTTAGACGTAATCCTGTCCACAGACACACAGGCAAATAGATAAATAAACTGGATCCGGATCATCCCCAAAGTTTAAAGGGGTCGTCCATGACCCAAGATCTATCCAGGACCCACACAGTGACTGTATGGGTCCTGGATCTATCTGTGGTGAAAATTTCGTCAAAATCCGTAAAGTAGTTTTGACGCTATCTTTAAAATGGCGAAAAGGGAAATCCAGACCTAGAATCCGGACCCGGATCATCTCCAAAATTCAATGGGATCGTCCATGACCTATCTGTAGTGAATATTTCGTCAAAAGCCACATAGTTTAGACGTAATCCTGTCCACAGACACACAGGTAAATAAATAAATAACTAAATAAACTCGAATCCGGATCCAGATACAGATCATCTCCAAAATTTAAAGGGGTCGTCCATGACCTAAGGTCTACCTTCGGTGAAAATTTCGTCAAAATCCGTAGCATAGTTTTCACGTTATATTTAAAATGGCAAAAAATGCAAATCCGGATCTAGAATCCAGATCCGGATCATCTTCAAAATTTAATGTGTGGTGAAAATTTCATCAAAATCTTTTGAGCTGTTTTGACGTAATCCTTTCCATAGATACACGAAAAATGCAAACCCGGACCAGGATCAGCTCCAAAATTCAAGGGGGTCGTCCATGACCTTCGGTGAAAATTTCATCAAAATCTGTCCAGTAGTTTTGCCGCAATCCTGTTCACAGATAAATGTCCACAGACACAGACAAATAAACAGACTCAATTGCATAGTTTCCTTGGCGGAGATAATATGGTTATGTTTTTGTTTCATGGTCCTCTGCTTTACAGAGCGTAGGGGACAATAGATAATTAAAAGTTATGAAATTATCTTCTCAATAATTTGAAAGGAATAGTCCATAGCATGATGGTATAAATTTTATTTCTGTATGGAAAATAGATATATTACTCAGTCGATTTGCTCGTTCGGACTGTGTTTTATCATTATTTACCTAAGCGATTCATTCTTAAATTTGTTACAAAAATAAATGGAAATATACTGTACTATACAATTATTTGGATAGTGCAGTATATTTCCCCTTTTTTAACGAAATCAAACTATTTTCCTTTATGAAATAAATTCTATGAAATATACAATTACAGGAGTGACCTTCATTTTTTATATATTCAGAAATGTATTACAATGTTTTACGCTGAAATCAAATTTACAGTGTTCGCGTTTTAGCCAAATTCGCGGTTTCAGTCGCAAAGCGCACTGTACTGTGTCCAATAAAAACGTCACGATGTCTCCAGTGACAGCTTACCGTTTCATGTAACACGCTCTGGCAACGCAACAACGATCTATCCATTGCTTCAAAGCACAAATTAAAACTAATGCATGAATTCTCATAATTAAAAAAATGTAGTTCCAATTCACGAATCGCACAGCTTTTGAATACTTCAATGAGTTCACTGAACAATAGCAAATAACGACAGACGGATAATAATCCTGTAACTTCAAAGTGGGAGCAAACAAAACACACTAAAAGCGTCCTACATTTAGTTATCAATCTCTTTAGCTTAAAAGAATTTTTTTTTTTTTAAATTAATCGAAGGGAGATAATAGTAAGAATTAAAAAAAACATACTGTACTCATAATAGGGACAGATTTATTTTCCATCAAACGATTTAAATCATTTACGGAAAATTTATTTATGAAAACATTATCATTTCATTACCATTTCGTCTGGTCACTGGGGATTTCATTTTACTATTTTGTATAACAGCAATTTTGGTGGGGAAATTATGGAGACATTTTTAAATAGAAAAATAATTCAAGACCAAAGGCAAAATAAACTGAATACTGGAAAGAAACAATTTTGTATTATTACCAAAGCAAATATAAATAAAACACTTACATGCATGAGTACAAAACCCATAAATAAAAAGTGGAATCCTTTTAATAATAACATGATTTTTTAGGCCTGTACATACAAAATACAACTATACTCTTATTTTTGTAAAGCCACACCCGTTAACACTTCTTTTCAAAATGTCAAAGTGTACTTCAGATGTTATATATATACGAAGCTCACCAGACAAATCAGATAATTAAATATATATCAGCTATTATTCTACAAGGCATGTTTACACGCTACTAATAGACGCAATTTAACGTGTTAAACGGCGCTTTATCGGTATAAGTTGTAAACAACTACAGTATTTAGTTAAACATAACATTACTCAAAGTGTTCTAATTATGGAGGTGCATAATCGTCTTGATATAGAAACGGAGAAAATGGGTTAAATTGGGGGTGCATTTTACTCAACGACAGAGGATACTATCCAATGATTAGTTCCCACCAAAGCAGTGAATGACTTTGTGTAACATTTTCATTCAGTTACATATCTGACACTGATGTCTTTCATGCATGAAGTCCACAAATTAACTTTTTGTGAACGAGTTTATTTATATGTACATACATACAGATATATATATATATATATATATATATATATATATATATATATATATATATATATATATATACATATATATACATATATATATATATATATATATATATATATATATACTGTATATTCATATATATTTATATATGTATATATAAACATATAAATATTATATATAAATATAAATATATATATATATATATATATATATATATATATATATATATATATATATATACACATATAAACATTTGTGTGAACGTGTATAATATCTATTCATATACTTCTCTTACAAGTATGCCATTTTCTTTCCATTAAACTCATCTCAAAATATAAATATACAATACAGAAAAAAGTTAAACCTCAGCTAGAAGAATTTTCAAACAATCCCATGCATCAATAAACAACATTGATTCTTTGTATTTTGACACTGGAAAAATGATGAAACACTGTCGCTGTTAATTAACCTTTATACTCATCGGAGGAAAGAACAATTAATCAAGGTAAATAACTATCAAATTTTAGATATAATTAACAATAAAGCACTTCTCTAATAATAAAAAAAAAGCAAAGTGCACAGTACAGTATGTTACTTTTGTACAATGCCTCACTAGAATTCAGACGAAAAAGAAAATTTCCTCATTTTTTCCCCTAGAAACTTTATCAAAATGCATTCTGCCGCCCTCTAATCTCTCACCTCTCTTTATTTCCAGCACTTTCGCATCAGCCCTTCCTTTGCTTTACGTCAAAATCCTCACCCTTCTTCTTTTCCTCAAGCACTGAAACATCATCATTCAATTCTCTTCCATATGTCCAACACTTTTTCATCTCGACAACTGCTGCCTTCATTCTTTTTCCCCTTCTATATCTCAAGCCCTTCTTCAGCTACATTACCGTTGCACCCTTTGTTGTTTTCTCTCCAAGTCTTCGACTTTCCTTTACTTTTTACATTTATGATACAATTCATACACGGTTAATAATGATCGAATTTGGAAGATATTAAACATTACTTTTGAGGGTTTTTTTTTTTCATTAAATCTAAAAATCCCCATAACAACAGCAACATCCGGTTACTCCACCTATCCAGTTCCCCTCTTCATAGCTGCAAGGAAAACCAACCAATCGAGCATCCAGACTCATTCTACAATATTTTCTTCATTGCTTTTAAATTTCAATGGGTATTGCTGGGGAAACTCCAGAATCGCTTGCCAATTTACTATAGGCACTTTTATCTATTCATAGATATGTACATTTTTATTCAATAAAAGCTGCACCAGAAACTCTTTTATTTTACATGAACCTTTACTCATCTGCAATTCTGCATCGATGCATTTCATAGCACAATCACATCACCTCGTCTTTATTAGTCTCCCTTTGTACCTCAAAACCTTTAAGCTTTAATGCAAATACATTTGTTACAATAGTAAAGTAAGCTGTAAATTGTGACGAAACTTTAATTTTCATCATTATTACTTTTGGACTCATCCAAGTCACCTACTCCCTTTAACTTGATAAATCTCTAAACGCCAGTCACAAGTTTAAAAAAAAAAAAACACGTGTGAATTCGAAGATAAATTTCGGAAATAGTGGACTCATGGACTTTAGCATTTCTTTAATTTTAGAATAGAACAAAACGCGCCTAAAAAGTTTCTCGATACAAAATTACGTGCAATACATCTGGGTACTGACATGGTCAGAGCCTAAACTCTGGTCAAGTCTGTGTACTTCGCAAACGTACTAAACTCTGATATTAGCAGGGCCTAATATAATATCTGTGCACAAAATATACCCCCAAAAAACCTCTCATTTACTTATAGTTTTGCAGCTAAAAGAGTTTTGTAGGAGTTTTGCGAGTCCCAAATTTGCTCGTTTTCATATATAATAGAATCAACCATTAATGAGAAAAATTGGTCACATGGTCAGAAAACTGGTAATTTTTTAAAAATTACCGCTATTTTATGTAAGAAAGGCATATCTGAACACTATTAGAATATTGGGTTGGAATATCTCATTCTATGTGTTTTATGCACGCGGAATTCAATGAAAGCATAAAAAATCTCTAAGTTTAATAGAAAAATCTGTTAAAGATTTTATATTATACAAATCTAGTCTCTCTCCGACTAATAGGGCTAGATAATAAGCTAAACAATGATTTGTAGACTATAATGTTTTTAGTTTATTAAGCTAAGTTTAAGCATACACAATTTCTTTTACACGGGCAGAATGGACAACCAGACAAGGTTGCAGCTCTGCAAGGTCATATCGTAGATCGTACACATTTCTGACAAATTCAAGGTTGTACAAAGTATGGAGGTCGCACTAATTCAATTATGATGACAGGTCCTTCATCCTCTGTATAGTCATATTATTCCCGGGGATACAATGCAGATTTACTTTGCAGAACAATCATTCACATGTTGCTATAAAGATAAGACCTTTTTATTTGAAAATGCACTGTCGACGATGGAGGATGAAGTTTAGAAAAACTAAGATTCTTCACTTGGTAGTATTGTTCATGGCGTATTGCTCGGAAGAAGCCTGCAAAAGTCTAAACCTTACCGGGGAAAGTTTTCAATTTCTAGTCTGCTTAAACTCTTCTAATGGAATATCTAGTTTTTAATTTTTTTTTGTTAAAACTAATTAGCTTTGAGCATTTATTCAAAGTTTAATTTGTACGTGAAAGAGTTCATTCGCAATTAGGGAATACGATGTAAATGATAGGCGATGAACTTGGGCAAATCTGTCTTTGACATGAGAAGATTCTAACGGTTTGGAGACATAGCTCTCTTCAAACAATTCTGAAAATCGGAGAAAGACTAAGGCAAAGTAAAGTTTAATTTCCAACTGGTGAATTTTACTTCCCCAGAAAGAAGTTTAAAGTAATGTTCGAGAAGAAAGTTTTTAATTTTATACCTTCAACAGTTTCATTTTTTTACGAAATGTGTATTGACCATAATTTGCGCAAAGATGCCACAACGATTGGTAATCATTTCACTCATTAATAATTATAAGTGGCATTAATAAAAGGGTATAATTTAAGTGGACTCTAGATCTACGTTGATATTTACACTCACATTTCCTAACGACCTAAATAATCATACACACATATACTCACATGTACGTAAATGTACCGTATACCGGGTAACACATCCATAATGGAATTATAAATAAGCCTATATACGGATTTAAACCAGATCGATAGAGTAACGAGCTTTAATTATATACCAAATCTGCCAGTAATTTATTTATGTCTTTCCTTTTGTCGTGACTAGTACTGACGGAATAATGGTATCGGTCAAGATAATGACTAAACAAATCAATTGATAATTTTCTCAGTTTTACCAACATAAAGCAGCAGAAGCGATGTCACTGAGAAACAAACACTCAAGACAATAATCCACCACAACATTTACAACCTACTTCAGCTGAAGTTATGATACAACAAAATATACACGCTATTGTATTTCCTAGTTTATCGGGTAAATTGTCTGAGTATATAACTGAGAAAGCAGACGCAAGGTATAATTGATTATCATCATAACCTACCAATGAATTGTTGGATAAGATTCCTACTGAATGAAAACTGTTGATCTATCCACGATTCTTTAACCATTCTCTTTTAAATCTCAATATTTCTTTTGAATAAATGTTATCGACAGGCAAGATGAATAAGGATCACAAACTAAAAAAAATACACTTCACCCTTCGATGTTAAGATGAGAGAGAGAGAGAGAGAGAGAGAGAGAGAGAGAGAGAGAGAGAGAGAGAGAGAGAGAGAGAGAGAGAGAGAGAGAGAGGTATAGTGCTAGGCAATCTGCATGAGGGAGATTCTTTGGTTAGATCTTAAGACTGAGTTTAGTGTTATTTCACAACTTCTTATTAGTGGTAATGTTGCCGGTTCCCACCAGATGCCCAGCGGGGGTCCTTGATGTTCTGGTTCAGGACTTGTTCTAACAGAATATTATTTACGTCTAATGTGATCTTAATGTACTATAATTCAGTTTCAGGTCAAGGGGATTTATGCACGTTACGCTGAAAAATTTTCTCAAGCCCCTAAATGGAATAACAATCTGGCATATTTTATAACTAATCTATCACTTGAATATAATCCATTAGGTCTGTCGTTTCCAATTTATTTAAGATTCCATGGTTTATTTTTCAAGGAAAACCTTTCATTGTGGATGTGAGATGATTATCATTGTTTTTATTTCTTTCGTTGTAACTTACATTGATTTTTACCTATTAGCTTTTTCATCATTTTATATGGACAGATACAATTCTATATAATTTCAAAAGAATAAGAAATATACCAGAACTTTGATTTTCGGTTTTGTTCATTATAAACATACCTTGTCGATTTCACACCCTGTGAAATGGATCAATATTAGCATTGTAAGGTGATCAAATCCTTTAAAATCCCCTTCTTGAAAAATCGGTTCTCATCAAATATTGACTATTTTCTTCTTTTTCTAGAAATATTTTCGCAAATGGAAAAAGTTACCAAAGGAAACGATACACGGATACATATGGGTCAATTTACTGATATAAGGCAAAATCACCTGGCTGCTAAGTATGCCTATAAAGAGAAACAGTATATAGGTCCAACTTAAATCATCAGGTAATTGAAAATTCACGTCAACATAAAGAACAATATCTGCTAGTGTTGCTTTTATTATCTTTAGTGTATTCAACTAATACTCGTTAACGAATACCTTCGGTCAATTTACATTATGCATAATACAAGATTCAGTAACATTGTTATTTATACCCATAACGTTAACTTGTGTTTGCAAATAAAGTACTAAAGCCACTTTTCAAAACAACTAACTTGTTTTTCAGATAAATTCAATTTTTTTTATTACAAGAACTGGCATTTTGAATCCTTTTTTTCAATTCCTCTATCTCCTTTGACAGTTCAAAAATAATCACAGAGCCGTTCCTTATTTAGCTTTCATAATTTGAGAGAGAGAGAGAGAGAGAGAGAGAGAGAGAGAGAGAGAGAGAGAGAGAGAGAGAGAGAGAGAGAGAGATTAAACTTTCCTCCTTGAGTTTCTCGGGGCGATGTTGTTTGCTCTTCCTTGCCCGGAAAGAGCGGCAAAATACTTCAAAGGAAAAATCTCGTGTTGGAAACTAAAAGTGGATTTTTTTTTCTTGGTCTCATTACGTGCGACATCTTTTTTTCTAAGCTTTAACAAAGAGAATACTTCCTTTCACTTCAGATCATACCCATGCAAACGGGGAATAAAAACTAAACGATGAGGGAGATAATTCAACCTCAGCTGCAGCGATGTTCTTTTTCTCTTTAGATTTCTTTTCTCTCTTGAGTTTTTTTTATTGTATATTGTCTTTACTTTGGAAGCTGTTCGTACGGCCTTAGAGATATTTTAGACAACATTGTATATATATATATATATATATATATATATATATATATATATATATATATATATATGTATATATATATATACATATATATATATATATATATGTGTGTGTGTGTATAATCGTATTGTCATTAAATCAGAATAAAATAAATAGATTTATTTTTCCTCTCATTAATTTCTATTTATTACAAGTTATTTGGATCCTAGAAATAATGACGTCCACGATTTCAGTGCCTTTAAAAAGATACATAAATAGACTGGATTGTTAATATAACGAAACCTTGGATGTAAAGATTTACGCCGAAATAAACAACAGCAAACAAGTTTTTATTTCATTAATCTTTAGTGTTAATCGTATTATTTTGCTTCATTTCTTTAGGTGTTATGTGATGACTTGGGACTGAAGATACCAAAGGGATTATCGAATTGGGTGAACACAGACAAATATCAAACAAGAAAGGAAGATTGCGTGAAAATATCTTCTATAAACTTACTTGAACACCTAATAGCTAAACTAAAAACCCATTTTAGTTTCGAAAATACTTTTCATTTAGATTTGGCTGAATTCACATCCAATAGTCAAATTTACTTTCAATCTCTGGACATATAGATTTGCATAACTTTGTAAAAGCGATTAAACATAATATGCACACAATTTAGAATTTACCTTCATGAAACCGGATGTAACACGAGTAAATGTTTGGAATACTTGCTGGCCCGTATTTCATCTCCAAAAGATTATAAAATTCTAATCCAGGATTTAATCATAATATTCTCACAGGTTGATTCCCTTTTCTCTCCATCCGATATCTAAAAACAACTATTACATTTATTAAGAAAATCATTAAATAAAAAATTAAATTTCGTAATTTTACGAAATTAAACAAATTAATATGTTTACTCAAACATTATAGATGATAAAGGACAATAAAAGATAAAATGATCTAGATATTTTATAATTTTCATCTTAAAGAAAATATATACTTCAAAACAGACATCCTCAAAAGTTTGTTTACGAAAAGTAAACTAAGACTAAAAATATCTTTATTGTACTATGATTTTTTTTTTTTAAGATTTTAACATTTTAAATGAATACCATCCAGTCTCTCACTTCTAGAAAAGTTGGATGAAATTAAGATACACATATTACCAATACACACACACACACACACACAATAACGCACGTAGAATTACAGTTTCTTGGGAGAAAATTTCCTAATACATTTCCCAAGAGTCACTTAGTGCATGGGAAACTATTGACACGCATTGAGAGAGATTTTGATGCTGAACAGGAGAAATGACGAGATCACATGATTACAAAAATTTTGCAATTGTTCTTCCAAACTCTTATTCTTACAGCCATGGCTTAAGAGCTTTGGACTTTGCCTCTGAATCAGGATGTGAAAAAAGCATACGTGAAGCTACTCACAGGTCTGGTAACTGCTTAGACCTCACTCCCCTGGTGGGGTTAAAACAAATTTGTACGTCTGATCATGCTTTGGTTTCGTTAGCAATTAAGATTGATCAACCTATCCCTGATGTGCCACACTCGTGTTAAATAAATAAATAAATAAATAAATAAATATATATATATATATATATATATATATATATATATATATATATATACTTATATCTATCTATCTACATGTATATGTTTATATATATATATATGTATATATATATATATATATATATATATATATATATGTGTGTGTGTGTGTGTATGTGTGTGTGTGTGTGTGTGTTAAAATTCGGATCACCTGAAGATCTGCTATCCCAAAGTTTCCCACCTTGAAGATCTACCACCCCCTAGTAAAGCTCTTTACTTTACTTTGAGGGCTGCTTTTCAGGTCCTATACTCTGCAGGGGAACTACTCTTTACAGGACTTTCCATAATTTATTTCATCGCATACATTCCAAGGCATTCAGCTTTTCACACTGCATATTGCTCGTTTGTTTAATCCACATTACCAAAGCACTTGGCAAACGAACAAAGTCTCCACCTTCCTTTTGAAAGCCTTAATGCCTTCAATCTTTCGGCTGTCTAGTCGGAGTTTATTGCATAGTTTTGGGGCCGCATATATGAAAACTCTAGAATCTACAAATGATGGTTCCAGTAATTTTAAACCATCTGTAATTATTCTCGTGATAGTGAAGATTAAATCATAAAATTAAATTTATTTATTGGAACGTACAATAAAACCTAAAATAAGAAATCATTACAAAGGATATTGTGCTACGATATATTCACATAACTAATCATAAACATTTTTAGAACATTTGTCATGCAACATGAATTGTTGCATTTAGGAATTTAACAGGTCTCTCTTGCAGCCGCGCATTGTCTTTATGTAGCCTGATTCATTGCTTTCTATAGTAATCCCA
>NC_090729.1:147894730-147909730 GCF_036898095.1 Palaemon carinicauda
TGAAGCAGTCTTCATCATAATATTAATACAAATCTCTCGTCATTTGAGCTAATTATTTATTGGTATTTGCTCTGCTGTTTGCTCGCTTCCCTCGCAATTAAACATGATCTCAATACTCCTATGTAGCCTACTAGTCTTTCGGTGTTATTTATCAATTAAGCAAACTTAAAGGGGCAAACCGGCAGATATTTCGGTAACCTTTTGGTTAACCAATAACCAATTCATTTACCTTAAAAATCAGAAGTTGCAGACGTTGAAGGTTTGGCATCAATCTGTTCACGCAGAAACCTATTCACTACTTCTGAGGTTCCATTGTAACGTCCATGAAACTATCCAATGACTTCAAAATATGAGAAGCAACACCTACCGTACTAATGAACAACGTAATCCATAGCAGTCAACTACTGACGCACTGTTTTCACGACCTATGAATTCCGGAATCGCAGCTAATTGGACATTCTTGAAACAAAGCAACCAATCAGGTTTCAGCATTTTTACCGTACCCATAATTCATAACCAAAAACATAAGACGATCAGGCAATTTTACCCACAATGCATTAACGAAAACAATTTACCATAGGGGGAAACACTACGAGTAACATGGTACTGTAGTGTAATTACATCCCTGAGATAACAATCAGGAACAAAATTCATCGGCAAATATTCCCGTAACTCTTAATTTACGGAAGATTCGAGTAACTTTTGCGTATGAATCATTTAAAAAAAGTATAAAATGACAAGAAAACAAATAAGATATCCGAGATACAGCTAAAACTATGAATAAGAATCTACACATCATAAGTTGACAAACCATCTCGGAAGCCACCACCGACTCAGGTTTTACCTAAATAACACAAATCTCCTTCATATTGGGTAACTCATGAGTGATGATTCGGTTGGGGAATTACTAGGCCCATATCATTAAGAAATCGATAGCGTGGGAGGGAGGGTTGACATATGGTGAAAATATAATACCAGAAAAACACAGGGGAAAATTAATAGAACTAAGTTAACCGTAACTTGACATGCAGGCTGTTTCTACGCAGCAGAGAGAGGGAGATGAAGGTGACTCGAGAAGACTATTTTCTTCCAATCTTCGAAAAAGAAAGAGTAATTTTAAGGGAAATTTGCAAGGAATTTTTCCAAACTATGATCACGCCAACAGTTCTAGACACTCTATTTTAGACTTAAGTGTGAAAACTAAATAAATTTAGCACAAAAAACTTATAGGCGTTTTATTTCACTCTACGATGCTAGTATTTTCCGAAAGAAAATATCGATTGTTAAATATTTACCCAATCTTCTCCCACTCCATACTGACGTCAAAGAGAACTTTTCTTAGAAGAAAAAGTAAAATGTGGAAGCACACTGTCCTTCCTCCTTGTTGCTATGTTACCGTCGCGATGGCACTGAATGGAATAGGCTTCCAAGGGCGATTGTTAATGAACGTGGTTGATTAACAAAGGCGAATGACTGAAACCACTCGAGGGAAATGTACAGCAACGTTGGGCCTCTGAAGACTGTTAATGAATTGGTCTTTATTCAAATGTTTAAATGTTGAATGCTTTTGAACGAACATGATAAGATGACTGTGGAGGTCTTGTAGAGAGTAGGGTTACCCTGCTGTATAGTAACAGGTAAAACCCTTAAAGTACGTAAAAGTAAATTTTCGTCTTACAAACTAAGAGGTAAAATAATGATTAAATCTTTCCAGTTTATGGATAACTGATTAGGAAATGCCATCCAAATAATTTATTCCATTAGAATGACCTTTTTCCAACAGATTTTTCTTAAAAATTAATATAGTGTTTTCATCCAAAAGTCTATTACCTTCTATGTTAAATAAGGACGCAAATCAGCAACGCAAATGTTGAATGCTAATAATTCTTTTAACTATCAGCCTATCCTGAATATTTCTTATTCATCTTTGATTTTCTCTTTAACATAACCAATTTCATGCCATCATTATACCATTTATTACATAAAAAACAGTTTTGATTAGAAAGAACAACATTCAACATCTTCCAACATTAGCTTATATCAAATTTTCGTCGTGATAACAGCATTTCAAAATGTAAATTACTTTATACACATTTGCACACACAAAACACACATTCAACCACGCACACACACACGCTCACACACACACACATACATATATATATATAAATATATATATATATATATATATATATATATATATATATATATATATATATATATATATATATATGCGTGTGTAGGGGGATAATAGTGGCGCACAACATTTCACACGGAAAATGAATGGGAATTTCAGAAACATGCAGTTATGTCGTTTCCCTTGTCTACGTATCTTTTTTATTTTTTTTATAGATGTCATTCAATGCAACAGTGAAAATGGAGAGCGCAAAAACAACACGAGTTTCTATTTACGATGACTGACAAAGGATATAAAGTTCTCAATTTACAGATTAAAAAATCAATCCATACACACACACACACACACACACACACACATATATATATATATATATATATATATATATATATGTTTATATATATATATTTATACATATATATATGTATATTTATATATATATATATATATATATATATATATATATGTATATATATATATATATATATATATATATATATACATATATGTATATATATATATATATATATATATATATATATATATATAATTCTGCAAAATATTGAAAAAATTACATACAGTAAGCTTTAAAATTACAATAAATACTAATTTGAAAAAAAAAAACTTAATGAAATTATCTACAAATGCTGAAGAGATTTTTATTATCGGACACTTCATAGAGAGATCTAAAAGCAACCGTTCATTTCCAGAAATAAATTTATTCTCAAAACAATTGAATCTCCAATGGCTTTTGCAAACACACTACTATTTGTTTGCAATAACATTCTATTTATGCTGTGTGCTTTGTTATGAGTGAAGCAAAGTTGTTGCAATTGGGTCTGTGAAAATATAAATCTTCAACGCTGAGCCGGATTGATTCCAGTTTACTGAAAGGAAAAATAAATGATTTAGATTAGGAATAAATTTAATTGCTATGATATCATCACTTCCGATGGTTGATTCATATACATACTTTATTATCGCTTCAGTCTTCTGGGAGGATGATATTCTGTTTATCCTTAAGCAAACAATTTCCTTTTGTTCAGACGATGGCATGTGGAATCTAAGGTTCATGAAAGTGTATATCTTTAAAGGATCAGGTTCAGTTACTATTTCGAAATTAAAAAATAACAAACAAACTAACGGTCAATAGCTAATCCTTGGATGGTTATCGTATAGTAAATATTAACTTGCGTGTCTTAACATTCAGTAATTACTAAAAACGATAGAATAAAATCAATCAATGAAAAAGAGAACGATTGACAACATTCTTTGAAAAATTATTCAAATGTAGGATTCATTTACAGGCATATTCAACAACCATTTCCGACACCACAAGTATTATAGGATATTGTTCCCCACACATACAAAAACACCTTTTGTTATACCTTATGGGATATAAGTAAGACAACAGCAAGAACATTATGGAGTACGTATAGAAAAGCTTCTACAAGGAAAATCATCAAAAAAATCTAGTATTTTTACGATTGTATAGACTGTTTCTCTGCATCAATAAAATAATAACTAATTACAAATCAGCAACCGAATAAATGAAGTGACGAAGGGCAGGCCAATATAATCAATTAGTTTTAATGAGTTATTTACAGCCTGAATTATCTATCGTTATTATGAGCACACACAGAAATGGATATTCTTTTGTGTAAAACTACCCTGTCATTTCAACTCACCTACCACAAACATCAAATCAGAAGCAATTATGAGAAAACATGGATAAGCCAGGTATCTTAATGCTGTACACTATTAAAAATTCACCATAATTGATTAAAAGTGAACATGATTTTCATTTCAATGTCCATTATCATATTTTTTTTTCAAAACAGTGTAAAAAACAAAAGAACGTCAATAATATACAATAGGCTAAAGGTAGTATAATCATTAGCAGTAAATCAACTACAATAAGAAAATATCGATAACGCCATAACAAACAAGGTCTAAAACCACCCTAAATGAGGTGGACCAAAGTGCCACCTTGTGTCGAGCGTTCTCGTGCATCAAGGCCAATCATAAAGAGGGCGATACTGTAGCCAAAAGAGTCCTTTCCTTTTCACTGGCAATGACAGCCCGCGAGATAAGCCATTCCCGTGACAGGCCATAAAATATTTGCCTTCCTGCCAACACATACTTAGCAGAAGAGACATTGCACGGTGGGTTACTTACACGACTCACAGATAAAAAGCTCATTTCTCAGAGTCATCTGCGGCGGAATTTATCAATAAATTGTTGCCGAGTCTCATTCGTCTTGTCGTTAACTCTTCCGCAAAAGAAGTTAGCCTTTGGAAGTGCTTGGGGGGGGGGAGATTAGACGCATCATTTCTTTTGATATTTCAACGCAATGCTGAATGTAGTTTTCAATATCTTTCTAATTTCCTTGCCAGAATTTGTTTTCGATTCCTCACTCTTGCCAACGTAGGATTATCATGTCATTAACTTCATATTTACAATTCAAAATCACAAAAATTAAAGTATTTACACCACACTTGTAATCTTACCTTTAACAAAATAAAAAGTCTATTATATTTATTCTAATTCATCAGGCTACCTCTAGTTCCTTACATTTTTATTTTAGAAGGGATGACAAATTTGATCGCATTTTAAGATACAAAAAAAATATTAGCGTTCAAAAATCAATATATTTCCTACTTTAATTTGGATCAAAGGGAAGTGCTTAAATATTTCCATCTTAATGCATCTAAACATCACTATATAATACAAAATAAGTATCTGACTATACTGTATTGTGTATGTAAATATATATATATAATATATATATATATATATATATATATATATATATATATATATATAATATATATATATATGTGTGTGTGTGTGTGTTTATGTATATATATATATATATATATATATATATATATATATATATATATATATTCGGTTACGTCCAGCTCTCTCCGTCCCTCGGGTAGGGGGAAGAGGGAGTAGTCATACCCTGGTGATAGAAGGGTGCATGTACCTGTGTGTGCCTATAAATTTGAACATTTAACCGTCATATTGACGGGTTGCGTAAACTAGTTATTACATAAAGCAAAAGTTCGGCTTTATTTGAAGAAGAGAAAAAATCTGAAATTTTCCTCACGTCATTTGTTGTAAAAGTAAACTGTTCTTGATAGAAATATTATAGGAGTGGCGTTAAACACTGACTTTGAAAATCGATGATATTGCAGGGTCAAATGTTTTCGATATTACCCAATGATTAAGCATAATATATTGAAAGCCAATCCATATCAAATACCTTCATTTCATTATCAATTCAATTATTCATATTATAATTTCATAGTAAGTAGCCTATAATCTGCATTGATAAGTGGAAAAATCCACCATTATTCTAGAGGACTAAGTAGATTAGTTTCATAGCAAGGTCTCTGATCTCTACCTTGATTGTTTATGAATCATAACAAATGCATGTTAAGCATTAAACTACAAGTGTGCGTGTATTTTACTCTTTATCATTCCAGTATCTTTATTTTACTATTATTGCTATCGTTTCTTTAAGCCATGATCTAATGAACACACCCCGTTAATCTGCGGATGAAATCTAACCGTAATTGCTGTAATTAGGTAAACTCCAGACGAATCGTTTAAAATATTATTGTTGGTTAAAGAAATATAACATTATATTTTTTGACGTATATAGTTCTCATCCTTTAAAGAAAAACAAATCAGTTTGAAGGATTCATTTAAAAAGACGATGGTTTCCTTAGCTTGTTCTTATCTCAAACATAAACTCGGTATATTATAGGATATTCCTGATTTTTAATACTTTATATATATAATATATATAATACACACACACACACACACACATATATATATATATATATATATATATATATATATATATATATATATATAGATAGATAGATAGATAGATGGATAGATATAAAGGACTAATGCAGCAATTTCTAGTCAACTGCAGGGCAAAGACCTTAGACATGTCCTTGGTCATGTCTGGAGTTTGTCCTTTTACATTACCACGCTAGCCACAGCGGATTGGTGATGGTAGGAGACTTTAATGTGATCGCTCACAGCAAACCAACTTAGTGTAGGTGCCCCTGATTAGTAGCCTACAGATTTTTTGATCATGGCGATACACAAACTCTTTCACCAAGTAAAGGTATCCACAATATATAAATATAAATATATATATATATATATATATATAAATATATATATATATATATATATATATATATATGTATATATATATGTAGATATATATATATATATATATATATATATATATACACATATATATATATTATCTCCTCCTACGTTTATCCATTATTCACTAATAGGGCAGCTTCATGGAAATCTTGGTTTGATTATAAATAATCGTACCTGGGCTAAGGGGATCATTTATTTCAAGCTTCGAAGTTATTACCTCATCTTCAGGCTGAAAACTAGACAAAAATATAAAATGTTTTCAGGGAAATAAGAATAGTCCTTTGTGAAAATTATTCACTGGGAATAACTTTAAAGAAAAATGATAAAAAATTAACCATCAAATTTAAATAAAAATAAATGGTAAAAATAATAAAACCTGAAGTCTGAACGGCATAAAATTAATGAACTAGAAATCATACAAAAATATAATGCACGAAAAAACTGTGGTTCCTAGGAATAGAAGGTAAACATACTGAAACATAACCTCATGATATTTATAACTTGAAAGAATAAAACCCAAGCAAATGCTTTTAATTTGAATGTTAAACAATTGCTTCTTTTGCAAGGCATAAAACAAACCATAGGCGTTTGCTAGTAGCAACTGTTTATAGCATTTGGTGTGGGTGACTCAAGCTCAAGCAAATGCTTACGAATTATCAGCATTAGCCCCATTTCCAATTAAAAAGGTTCACTAATTGATCATACCTCTGGGCCTTTATTTGAAACATCTTAAGACAGTTCAGTAGGTGCTTGATGCCACTTCAGACCCCATATGATGGCAATATTTCTTGAATTCCCAAAATAAAACACTTATTAAAAGCACCACATCACCTCACCAAGTGATTTTCCCGAGACTATACCAATTTATATCAAGGATTGGGTGAAAATATGTCTGATGTTTGTAGCAAATGGTCTCAAGAAAATTGTGGAAAAGGCTCATCTATTGATGAAATCTCCCTACTCTGAGAATGAAATGAGAGTGCCACATGAGAAGTGTTGAATTAAATACAATTTCCGTTTAAAATTGGTACCATTGATTGTACTCACGTACGTATTCCAAAATTTTAAACTTCATGGTTTTGCATACATTAAAAGGATGGGATTTGCAACCCACATATGATGTAGACGAAATGTTCACTGCCACTGATGTTCAATGGATAGGGAGTGTACACGATAACAGGATTTTAAAAACACTGATATCCACAACCACATGAGCAACCCTAATAAAAATGATTTGTTGTTTGGGATGATGGATATTCTATACAGACTTGGAGAAATGAAGCAATATTAAGAGACTTGCCTCAGAGAACGAGTAATTGCTGAAAGTATTTAAAGGCTTAAAGGCCGCTCATGAATGTCAGAAGCAAAAGAACGTGAAATTTCCATAGCTATTCTATCTATTTTCTCTTCCTCTTGTTTTGTTAAAAGTTTTTATAGTTTACATAAGAAATGTTTATTTTAATGTTGTTGCTGTTCTTAAAATATTTTATTTTTCATTACTTCTTTTCCTCACAGAGCTATTTTCACTGTTGGGGCCCCTGGGCTTCTGGCATTCGGGTTTTCTAACTAGGGTTGTAGCTTAGCAAGTAATAATAATAATAATAATAGTAATAATAATAATAATAATAATAATAATAATAGTAATAATAATAATAACTAGCAGGACAATGCCCTAGAGACTGACCATATTTCCATATGATCAGCGCCCAAGCCCACTCTCCATCAAAGCTAGGACCAGGGAAGGCCAGGCAATGGTTGCTGATGACTAAACAGGTAGAGCTATAGGCTTCCAAAACACCCCATCCTTAGCTCACAATGGGGAGGTTGCAGACATAAGAAGCTATCGAACTTGAGCCGGAATCGAACCTTAGTCAGGCGACCGCCAGGCCGAGACATTTCCAATAGGCCATCACAACCTGCTGCGGGCAATTGAAATCTACATTTCTCATCAAGCAAAATAGTCATGTTAAATCAAAAAGAAGTATATGATTATGAACAATACTAAGATGTTTCTACAAATTCTACGTTACCCAAAAGGTTGGGGGAGATGGAAAGGTAGGTTATCACAGATATACTTACGCAAAATTAATAAAAATATATTTTCATTAATAGCCAGTATCCTTTTAAAAATATTCCTATATCAGTTAATGTAAAAAATACTCATATACTGTATAACGAAATGTTTCTTAACTGAAGTCGTTTAAAAGGAAAAAAAGAATAGCTATTTCCATTAAGGAAGTAAAGCTGAACAGCTATAGCAGGGTCACTAGATTTTTTTAAACAAAATTAGCCTATAGCATGCTACTTTAAAATTAATGTTTATTTCTGGCAACATTACCGTATAAAATCAGAATGCTGTTAATTGTACTAAAATATAATTTTCCTTTCGGTTCCTCGTACTGATATCAAACATTCCATAGAACTATAAATGCCAAAGCAGGTCCTAAATATCCAAAGAATAATATCTAAAAGAATCGTTTAAGCCAACATCAGTGTATCTGACTCTTAATGGCAAAAGTTCGTACACATACTTATTCAGTGCATATACTGTAGGTATAGGAATAGTGGACTGAATATTAATCTCACATTCACCTAATATTAGGTGAATTATATTTTTTTTTCAACATAATTGAGAGCATAACACGTACTGAAGGGATTCATAAATTCACTTGTGCCAGAGAGCACTGTATTAATCAAGAAATAAATCAGCCAGTAGCGTCTCAGATACTTGGCACAAGTGCGTCCGGGTTTCTAAGCAAAGGGCCTGACTCCATTAGGACAAAATGGTAGCAAATGCTAATACTTATAGTAATTTATAGGATCTTCTCCTTTTCAATTTGACAAAGCCTTTGCTACTTTTTTTCTACTTGCTTAGAACTTTCACGTAAAAGTATTTGCCTAGGTTTTATTCATGAGGCTCTATAGCTAAGTGCACCCTAGAAAGATCTGTCTTCAGCTGCAGTTTCATTCTGAAATGAGGTCAATTGCCAGTACATAATGGAATATATGAAAAAAAAAAAAACCATTGTTCTTCCATTCAGCTTTTAATAAAAACTGTTATCTATAATCACCAAGGAGACCTTATAGGGATCCTAAGTTATGTTTAAATACAATGCATCTGGTTTCCCTACATTATGAATATGATGATATCTATATGAATAAAGTACTAACTCTGATCAAGTTTTGAAGATGCTATTTCGTGGGTTGATATATATATATATATATATATATATATATATATATATATATATATATATATATATATATATACATATATATATATATATATATATATATATATATATATATATATATATATATATATATGCAAACACTCCCATACACAAACATATATACATCTATGTACGTATATATAAATGTATATAGACACACACATACATACATATATGCATGTATCTATTATTTTTATTACTATTATTACTTGCTAACCTATAATCCTAGTTAGAAAAGTAGGATGCTATAAGCCCAAGGCCTCGAACAGGGAAAAGAGCCCAGTGAGGAAAGGAAATAAGGAATAACTCCGCGACGTTTAAGAACAATAACGACATTAAGATAAATTTTTTCATACATAAACTATAACAACTTAAAAATGACAAGAGGATAGAACTTCAAAATAACAAGCGGAAGAGAAACAAGATAGAATAGTGTGCCCGGGTGTACCCGCAAGCAAAGAGATCTCTAACCCTAAACAGTGAAAGACCATGGTTTAAAGGCTATGCCCCTACCCAAGACTAGAGAACAATGATTTGATTTTTGAGTGTCCTTCTCTTCTACTCTTGCCAAAGGGAAAAAAGCCACTGAATAATTATAGTACAGTAGGTAATCTCTTGAGAGAAGAAGAATTGTTTGGTAATTTCAGTGTTGTCAAGTGTATGACGAAAGAGGAAAATGTCACTAGATTATCCTGTGTATGTCTCGGCAAAGATGAGATAATCCATAACAAGAAAGAGATCCAATGTAGTACTGTCTGGCCAGTCAAAGGACACAATAACTATCTAGCGGTAGTATCTCAACGGGTGGCTGGTGCCTTGGGTAACCTACTAAATATATACAGAAACACATACATGTGTGTATATATATATACACACATAAATATATATATATATATATATATATATATATATATATATATATATATATATATATATATATATATACATACATATATACACAGTGTATGTGTGTATGTGTGTGTGTGTGTGTGTGTGTAAGTAACGACAGATGTAGAGAATATAAACTGCAAGAGCAGAAAAAGGAAACCTTTACTTTAATAATTTTAACCTTCTGGATGATAAAACCTCTGTAGTAATTGAAATACTCGTGGCATCTAGAAACAGAGAGAGAGAGAGAGAGAGAGAGAGAGAGAGAGAGAGAGAGAGAGAGAGAGAGAGAGATGTATTGATTGGCTCTAGATTAGGTTCGGAAAACAACGAGAACTTTGACGGAAGAAAAATCTTTTGAAATCGACGTTAATCAGTGATAAATTGAAAAGTCCCTTCTGCTGACGTCATAGAGTCGCTTCCCCTTTGAAGTGTCAACAGCCATTATCAATCTCCTGTAGGAATTCATATCTTGCGACGTCATGTACGTGGGTATAACACAGCATACAATATTTATACATTAAAGACACTAATCTTATAAAACATGCATTTGATATAATATGAATTTCATGTTTAATGATTTGTATTAAATGTCAAAGTTTATATGGATCTTTACAATACATCTTGTATTCCTATTTTCTCGTTAAAATATAGAAAAAAAATCGCAGTTATAGCAATAATAAAAAATCATCTGTTACAGTAAGCATCATAATCATTCTATTTCTTTCTAAAGAATAAATATAATTCTGAAAAGACTGCACAGCAACAAAGGAACTCGACAACCATTCATGAGCCTACATTTTTATATTTAACTTTCAACAACGGTAAACAATGAATGCGAGCAAACATCATGAATAGATACCAAACAATATCAAGGTGATTTCTAAACACTCAAGTCGAGATGGATTAGAATATGAAATCTCTTTGTGCCGCAGCGCAAACAAAACTTTTGTCATCTAATAATATAATTTAAGAGACTAAATGTGCCCCCACACACACAGAAAGACACGTGTGCATTCATTGCGCGCAGTTGTGACCTACATACATTAATTTACACACATTCACAACTCAGTTAAGTCATGCAAGCGTCAGCATATTTTTAATTCATACTAATATTCATTATCGTAGTGATGCATTTTGCGTCCACTGTAATGAGTCAGGACGCAAAATCGGGACCGACGAGCCCCGCATACTACGAATGTAAAACTGTCACGGAGTGAATCTGCGACATTCATTTCAATTATAATGATCAGGTTTTAACGAAGCTATTAAGAACGCTATTGATTTCTCCCACAAATACACCTTTTAAAAACCCGCGCCTGCTCCCTCCATTATTCTCCAGTAAAGGCTGGGTCCCAAATGACTTTGGAAACACAATTAAAATTAATTTGAAGCAGCCTGAACACAAAAGCATCAAGCGCTAGAGGTGGAGAAACGTCTCCAAGGTGCAGACAAATGACTCTGAAACAGGAGAGAAATTGTCCTGCTGTGTAAATAATTGTTACAAAGGTATTTACTTCACAGAGTGCTGTCTTAGACTCTTCTCCGATTTTTTTTTTTATTCATTTAGTTATTTTAGACGAAACTGCTTTTAGCTTACGTCCGGGTGCATCTAGGACTTCAATCTTGAAATCTCGATATATCCATGAAGAAATATCAAACATCAGCTTTTCCGTTTAGTATCTATCACCAACTCATCATCTCTTAAACTTTACATCACAACAACCCCCCCCCCCGTCTCTCTCTCTCTCTCTCTCTCTCTCTCTCTCTCTCTCTCTCTCTCTCTCTCTCTCTCTCTCTCTCTTTTTCCTTCAACCAAACAACTCGTCTAATCGTACCCTCTTTCCCTCCCAAAACCAAATCAAATATGCCACTTCTGCGGTTCCAAAATTCCCCTAATTCCACAACTTCGAAATGAAGTTGGCTCTTTAAGTTCCCTTACGTTCATCCCTCAGGTATACATTCCTGAATATTCAAGGGTCAAATCTCAGGAGGGAAGAAAGAAGTTGGAGAGGCGAGAAGAGATGAAGAGGAAAAGGGGGAAGGGGGGGGGGGGAGGGAAATAATAACAGGCCCTTCACTCTTGGGGAAACAATTTTCCTAGAAGAGGAATTCCGGATGCTGCAGCTTCACTAAACTCAAATACCCGGTACCTTCTAGATAATAATCTAGACAACACAAGTTTTTTTTTTTTTTCTTTTTTTTTTTGTGGAAATCTCAGTGAATGGTAATACTGAAAAAGAAATAATAATTAGTTACTCTGTTATTGCAACTAAGAACGACTAAACGTGCAATACCATTTAATGATAATTTCCTAATCCTAAAGCTGATAAAATCTTATGAAAATTGATATAAAAATCAACAAGCATTCTGACATATACGTCTCTCTCTCTCTCTCTCTCTCTCTCTCTCTCTCTCTCTCTCTCTCTCTCTCTCTCTCTCTCTCTCTCTCTCTCTCTCTGTATATATATATATATATATATATATATATATACATATACACACACACACACACACATATATATATATATATATATATATATATATATATATATATATATATATATATATATATATATATATAAGATCATTACAATTTATAAACTTAGTTTAAATATCTAAATGACAACAAATAAATCCCTATATCTAGTTGGTGAACTACACTGCGCCTAACGCCCGTCTGAGAATGGTTAGTGATAATAAACAGATGGTTCCAGCATAATGTGATTCCTGGAAACTACCTCGCATATCCCAAGTGTGATACATTCGTGAAGCCTACGCAAGCAGAATGGATTTACAGGAAAGCTTTTAAAGTGCTGGAAAGGTCATGGAATCATTCTAAATTGCATGAATTCCTCCGTTTGTGATACGAGGAGTTAGTTGTACTGCCTTCTCTTACAAAATATTTGATTATTGGTGTTACTTGGTATATATATTCCGTAAATTTCTATTCCTTAATATGCTAATATGAACAAAAACTTCGAACAAGAAAGACCAACTGTGTGTGTGTGTTTATGTGAATCTGTGTGAGTATGTGCGAGTATGTTTGTATGAGTTTGCGCGAGCTCGTAAATGTCATTGAAAATACCTATATGTTACATCTAAATCACATATTCACACACATGAATATTCTACGGACTAAGCTATTGCCTTTAGTAACCTGATAAACCGATAAATACTACAAACCAGCTCCCTTTGCAATCAGATGTTAATCAATTCCCCTGAGATCATTATAGGTGATAATACCAGGCCGTTAAATTTTTTGAAATTATTGGTTAAGCCGAACTTAGGAAAGCCAAAATATACGTAGTTTTTGCAGCCACATTTCCGCCGTTAGATAATTAATGAACATCATAATAAACATTAAGGGATCCTACACTAAATTTAGAATATTCAAATTCATATTTCCTTCCTATCCAATGTCTATAACGCTTGAAATATATAAATTATCAAACTTAGACTCATCATCCAGAAGAAAGGAACAATATTTATACGTTAAAGTAAACACATTTGAGCTTTTATGAAACAAACCACAGAGTAAAAATAGTTTTGGAAACAAAAAATAAATGTGTTAAGAATAATCTTTTAAACATATTTAATGTAGTCTTAATATAAAAACAAAAGATCTTGCATTCTCTACACAAAACATTGACTGGCCTCTCCACAGCGTCAGCTGTAGCCAACATAAAAATACAGAAGACAAAGACACATAAAAACAGATACAGCTTAAAATTCCTCATCTCAATGAATTAATAATAAAAAGTTGAAATACAGACTGCAACAAACATGTGATAATACGAAACAAAAATCTTATAAACCATATACCCTATGAATGAATGTAATGATGAAGGATAGCATGATCTGAAATTGGTATTTTTTCATGGAAAATATTGTCCGAATTATTTCAATTCACTGTTATAATCAAAGTGCAGTAGTTTATTATTATTATTATCATTATCAATAATCCCCCACCGGTTTCCTCGAATAATTAACGTTTAATACACATCCAAGAAAAGTGCTTAATGATGAAATTTAGGAACGCAATATTGTTTTTCACTGTGAAATATCATAATTATTTACCTCCAGGGAGGAAATCTAATGATACCAAGGAACATACGTGTTTTTAAAAGAATAATGTAATCCTATAATAAATTTTGTTTAAGTACACATTAAAGGAACTAGGTTACTTTTACCTACACATTGCTACGAGATCAGTATTTGGCATAACACTACAGAGTATAACTTAGTGAAAATACGGTAAGAGATCTTGCCCACAACTCTGTTAAGTTATCGACATAGTAGCATATTTATATAATCATTCACACGATAGACCTTTGCGTGACAGTAACACAACTCGGCAGAAGACAACTGACACAAAAAGGGAAGGAGAATTAAGAGAAGAGATGAATCAACCTGAGGTCAGCGGCGGCTGCTCAGTTATTTAGTTGGATTCATAATGGTACTGCAAATCTGGAATATTCAATACAGGTTATAACAGAAATTACCCATGTGCATTCTATCAAAACTATAATACTAATG
>NC_090729.1:147917230-147932230 GCF_036898095.1 Palaemon carinicauda
GCAAACTAAACACAATCGCCGGCACAGCCGTTGAAATTACTTTCGTCCATTCGGTTTTTAATGACATAAAAATTTAAACTTTACAAACCTTTGATTTTTTAGGGGATTACATTGCCCGTTTGCTCAAAGCCTTCAGGTTTAGTTGTTTTCAGGGTTGTTGTTATTCCAATGATATCAAGATTTACCTTTTTAACATTTTTTTTTCAGTATTATCCGACTTGCTTCAAAGAAATATTTCCTCTAGGAAATTAATGAATTAATATCTATAATAGTAGTAGTAGTAGTAGTAATCCTAGTAGTAGTAGTAGTAGTAGAAGTAATAGTAAAATTAGTAGTAGTAGTAGCAGCCTTATAAGTAGTAATAGTAGTCGTGGTAGTAGTAGTAGTAGTAGTAGTAGTAGAAGTAGTGATGTAATCAACAAGGAAAATTATATAAAGTTGATTATACTTGTTTATTATTTAATTAATAAGTAACCCTTACGAACACAAAATAAAAATATCGCACTTGAAAATTTTTTTATTCATAAGTTGTTCTTAAAAACTCTATGTGTTATGACTTATTTAAATGGTATCTTCTCTCCATTCGTGATGTTTGATATGAAGAAAAATCTTGAAAAAGGTAACAATTGCTGACAACTAAAAATTTATCATTTTTTAACTATAAGATTAAGTCCCAGTGGATGTCGTGTAGGCGTAACATTCAGAGCAGATTAATTAATGTAAGCTCTTGACTCAACTCTTGAGTGAATATTCTACTATTTCCCTTCACAAGTTACCAAAATATTTCATTCTAATGGGGAACCGAAAAGTTGGCTAAAGAATTCCGTACATTAGGGAATAACTCGGCTAAAAGACCCAACACGGAATTCAAGAAGTTTTTATCAAATCTTTGTTTCTTTTAGCTTATTGAAAACTAGTCACACTATTCTTTCTATTATCTAATATAAAAAAGCGTTAAAGATGATTCTTGTTTGAAATTATATTGGTGCACGATTTTCAAAATACAATATCCTAGAAATTCCCCTTTTTTCTAGGATAAATTCTAGGAAGCTAAAGAACTTCAAGTATGGTATAAATTAAACCCTTTTATAATAGTAGCAAAGCGTATGACAGACGTTCTAGGTGGGAGAATGGTAGATTTACTGTAAAATGGGGCAGAGACAAGAACTGTAATATGTCTCCGTGTTTTTTTTTATATCTTTAAGAATATGTTGGTGAGGGGAGTCAAATAAATTACAGTGGAAGTAGATGGGAAATGGCAAATTGTTGGTCATTAGTTGAATTTGAGAAATGGGTGATGCTTGCAGATGATAGACTGCGGATTAAGGGGATAAACAAGAGAAACTGGACAAGGAGTTTGAAACTGTCTACAGGAGGAAAATGTTGAGAGTAATTATGAGAAAGTTTTAGGGAAGATGACATGGAGGTTAATGGTAGAAGAATGCAATAGTTAATTTACTCGTATATAGATATTTGGGAGTAAATATAATGGATGATGGTAGGATGAGAGAAGAGGCGTCACAAAATATGTGATGTTAGGGCGGGCGATGGGTGTGTGTAAGAGATAGGGAGAAAACTTGGGGGTATCAAATGAAAAAAGTTGTAACATACGAAGGAATTTTGTTGTTAATTTTCCTTTACGGAACTGAAGTCTGCATGTCAATTACGAATGTCGGGAAAATATGTAGCCAATGAAGCGTAAATGCTGAATGAAAAAAAAATGAAGTCATCGAGACGAATAGTTTGACTAGTATATGTTGCATAAAAAGAACTGGACAGATATGAAGTGTAGAAATATGAATAAGAGGCAACAGGTTAAAATAGGTAAAAGGATGGCTGAGAGTGTTCTTAGATGATTTGGCCAACTGCTCAGAGTAGAGATTGGTAGGATGGTGTAAAAAGTGAATCTATCCTTATTTAGGTTTAGACAATATGGGCATTGAAATACGGGAAATTGCATGCTTTATGGAATATGGAACGATATGACTGTTATTGTTTCATATTCAACTATTTTTATATCATTTTTAATTTGGGATATCAAAATTAATGATATTGCTAAACTTGGCATTGCTCAGTCTATTTCAGTTTGTACCCTGATGAATAATATAATCCATATAGCACAAAAGCTGAATCTTACCACTACAAATACCTTAGTTATTACTCCTAAAGAAGGTTGTGGAAATCCATGCGACTAATGCTGAAAAATCTCAGATTTATTTAGCAATAATTTCGAATTTGGAAAGGAATAAAATAACTGTGGTTTATCTATTTCTAAGTTGATAATTTGGCAGACATAGTAATCGACAAGAAGAATAAAGTAATTTGTACCTTTTACACAGACGAAATAATTATCTTTCAAGCACAGCCTTTGGAAAATTTGCTTCTGTCTTACATCGCTTCAAAACCACCTATTTTGACTGCATTTCACCATCTTATATTTCAACGTGTCCGCTGGCATCCTTCATTGGTTTGCTTTTTTTTTTTCAAATTTCAAATGACTTTTTCAACCACTGCGCATATTTTCCTGTTTTTTCTTTTAATCATTCTGTGCCAGGTGGCTGTTATGTACTAACAGAGGCGAGATGAATGCAAGTGAAGTATATTCAACAAGACAACGAGCTAATATACAGATAGTTGAGAGCAAGAATGGCACAAAATTCAAAAAGTATAAAACATGCGATAGCAACCTTGAACAGGTTTCTACTATCAGTGCGGGGGAGAACGAGAGATAAAAAAGAAATGACGTTATGTTGTACGAGCTTGTATGAAACACGTGCGGTATAATACAATCAATCTTATTTCCTTCAGGTTTACCAATGACGTTCAGAAAAAATACAACTTTGTCATATACTAAGTCGCTATCTATGCTGTCTAGCTAGAATTGTGAGTTCTTGCTTCTGGACTTCATAAAGATAACAATTAGCAAAACCTTTATTACCTTCGAATTCCTAAATACAATGTTGTATTATTCTTTGACCCGATGTTTATATAGCGTTGCCGTTGACTAGCGGTAATTGTTGCTACAGCGTACCTAATAAACACTGGGTCGTAAACAACATAACACAGGCCACTAAACCAAACGTCTAATTTGAACATGACAATCCTCTTGTGGAAGTCTGAAATGGGTAAGCCATAACTTCTCATAAGCTAAGCTGTAAAAGACGATGAAGTGCGCGAACCAAGAATATTTACAGTAATAAAAAATAGAGGTTAGAAGTCGAGATGATGATGAAAATATCTTATTAGAAAGTGCAACCATTTTAATCATCAAATAAAACATGAAAAAAGAAGATATATCTCATGTGGACACAATATATATATATATATATATATATATATATATATATATATATATATATATATATATATATATATATATATACATATATATATATGTAAAATAAAATATCTATTTACACAGAAAATTACTAGAGATACTGCTCCATTTCTATTATTATTATTATTATTATTATTATTATTATTATTATTATTATTATTATTATTATTATTAACTAAGCGGCAATCCTAACTGGATAAGCAGGATTGCCCAGGGGCTCCAATAAGAAAAACAGCCCTGTGAGAAAAGGAAATAACGATAAAAAATGCTGATTGGTCCTAATGTTTAATGCGTATTATAGAGAAAAATGAAAACTATCCAGGAAAATTCCCTTACATTCCTATTAAAAAATGATAAAATCTTAGCTTATATGACCCAATACGCGATTTAAGAGAGACAGCGTGATATCAAACATATGGTAATATAAGAACAAAACCGATTGTTAACATGTGATTACAAAATAGAAATGCATAAAAATATAATTGGAAAGAAATACATTTAAAAATGGATTACACTAGTGCCCTTAAACGCATTTATATCACGTGAAAGACGCTCACAAAGCTCCATAAAAAGTACCAATGACGAGAGCAATAAATTGGGAAGTTGAATACCATGTAAAATAATAATAAAAAGAGGAAGCATTTCCTTTAATGTTAATAATAAATGCGTTGCCGCGCTACACATCTCAAAAATGATTCGGTTTCATTGTTAAATTTCGACTGTAATCTACTGATGGATTAATTAAAATATATATGAGCAATACCATTAAACCATAAGTTTTATTGCGATTAATTTCAGCAGTATTATCACCATTAATACAGCTTAGTTATAAAATGAGAGGACATAATAAAGACTTTATTATGGTAATTAATTCACCGGATATCATTAGTTTCTAAAGACCCCATTTTCTCAGATATTTACGAAGTATATAGATTTTCTTCTTTTTATCAGGCTCTCTCTCTCTCTCTCTCTCTCTCTCTCTCTCTCTCTCTCTCTCTCTCTCTCTCTCTATATATATATATATATATGTGTGTAAAATCTACTGTCCATAGCTGGACTGGTCATAATGACAGCAAATAGTTATGCTTACCATTTGAAAGAAAAATACTGTAGATCAGATTTGCTGCAAACAATATTTGTCAATTAAAATTCTCTCTCTCTCTCTCTCTCTCTCTCTCTCTCTCTCTCTCTCTCTCTCTCTCTCTCTCTCTCTCTCTCACACACACACACATATATATATATAAATATATATATATATATATATATATATATATATATATATATATATATAAATATATATATACATATATATATATATATATATATATATAACATATACATGAAACTATGTGTAGCTTTGTGGAAGTCCTGTTTTTTTTTTTATTCTTTTTTATTCCCATTTTAGCTTATCTACTAGATTAGTAAATTCTAAACGTTTTCTTCCTGTTAGGAAACATGCACGGGTGAAGTGGAGCATCCCCTCCCCATCATAAAAAGAAACGATGGGTCCAATCATTAAAATTATTGTTATAATACATAAGCATAAACTATAGCTCAAGAATATTTAAACTTAACATAACTCTGGTAACTCTCAACATCTTAAATTCAGCTATATAATTTTGAGGCCCTTTTCAAGTCTTAATCTCTGTTGGTAATTTTCACTCCTGGAATTTTGACAATTTAAAATATTCTGAGAATTTTTGTAAGGCTTACACATGAATTGATCAGATACCCTACTTAACCTCACTCGTAATATCTTTTCTGAGCTGATGGCAATTATTGAGAGTCTCAAAATTATTCTACCACCTCTAAATTCCACGTAGTGTTGATCACATTTTCTTCTCTCAATTACTCTTTGGTTACTTCTCAATAGCCCCTTCCAGTCTATCTTTTCTCATAGTCCAGTTCTTGTCCAACAACTTAATGAATTTATTTGTATCCACCAGCCACATTTCCTTCCAATTTTTCTTTTCAGCACCAATTGAATAATTTAATTCTATATAAAATGACTAAAACTAAACCTCTAGCTTCCATTCACAAAGTTCATGTTCGATCCCGGTCTGCCGTCCACTAGTCGACCATGCTGTAAATGGGTACCGGCTTTACACAGGGTCCAGATAAAATATAATGGGCAAGCAACTTCTTTACTATGGACTTGCTGAGAATTGGAACACTCTCTCCAAATGACACCTACCTCTCTTAAAGAGAAATGGGAGTTTGGCGCCTACCATGATAACTTTGCGCATGTGTGTGTGTATATATATATATATTTATATATATATATATATATATATATATATATATATATATATATATTTATATATATATATATATTTATATATATATATATATATATATATATATATATATTTATATATACATATATACTGTATATATTATATATCTACAGTACATGTATCTACATGCACATACATACACACTTCACACACACACACACACACACACACGCATATATATATATATATATATATATATATATGTGTGTGTGTGTGTGTGAGAGTATATATATATATATTTGTGTATACTGATTGCGTGTATGATCTTGTGTGTGTATAACCATCACCCGTTCACAATATTTGGCTTATCGTAGATCTTATTTCTCTTATATTACCCTCTTCCTTTTTCACAGGTACATTATTAAACATGTTCATCGCTAAGCCAACTTAATATATATAATAGAAAACCTACGTTATTTCTACAAAGCTTGAATGTTACGGTAAACGGAATTGTCTTTTAATACTTCAAGAAAAATATGTAATAGCAATTTTTCCAAACCTTTTTCCATTAATCCTAGAAAGTAGAAACTTCCTTTGCATCTTGCACCTGTATAGATTCCTCAAGAACAACAAAGGTTACAGAGTTCATGCTGGAATATTACATTAATTTTTCTGAACATGGAAACACCTTTGACGTCACCGGAGTTCTTTCCAACATTTCTACCAGGAAGTTGTCCTACAACTTATCAAAATCAAATGCAAAGGAGACGAAACTGATACATTTTAAAAATTAAATTTTACTCAGGACAATCCCAAATAACATTATTGTTTCCGAGTTATCTGTTTCTTTCAATGCCATTCCTCCCATTGAGTAAAATTTACAGAAGCATAATAATCAAAGGTTGATATAATATTGCTCCCAACACAGTCTTTATTTTCACCGTTTTTCCTTTTATGGTCTTTTTATATTCGCTTTCCTTTAGCATTGAGAACATCTAGTATTTGATACATTGCTTTTTCATTTCCTTCTGGATGGATTTCAGTCAAAAGTAAAATGTCTTCGTTTTCAATCGAACATCTGTGTGCTCTTTAAATAATATAACGCACAGTATTATATGCAAGAATACGTTTCCATATTGGAGTATTGCAATATCAAACTTTTAATAGCTGTACTAACATATATTCATTTTAGTGATTTCTAACCTATGTGATTCTACTTCAGGAGGCATTGTTTGTAAGGTATTGACGCTTGTTGATCAAATAATGCAAATCAAAATTGCAATAACAGCAAGAGATGCATTAGTAATTAACACAATTCTACATATCATTTGCAGCCATTATAATAAAAATAGTAAAATTCTAAGCTTATGGTAGAGAATATTTTTCTTGTTTTCTTACAGTCAAAATTATATCTCTGTTCATTGTTTGATGATATGAGCAGCGTTATCAAAAACGATGAATGTTAGGTATCATTTGAGGTTGGTAATTAGTTCTGGGTGTTAACTTCATCATAATCTTTTATTTTATTACTTGTGATATAATCAGCGTATAACATCCGGGAACAGAACTACAATGAATAAACAACAGGAGTACTGTCATGTTGGTGTATATATTGCTAATATCTGCTAAATGCCTTCATTAGCGCTTTAATTAAAACATCCCCGTATCAGGCGATCACACTTCATACACAGAAAATAAGGTATTTTCTATTTAATTTATCAAAGAAGATTGGGTAATGACACGCAACATTTGTTACCCTTCCTTTATTAGCGCTTTTCCTATCTTCGCAAACGTCACTTTTTTATAATAATTTCCTTTCTTATTTGATTCTATAGGTAGTAGGTTGGCCAGGGCACCAGCCACCCGTTGAGATACTACCGCTAGAGAGTTATGGGGTCTTTTGACTGGCCAGACAGTACTACATTGGATCCTCCTTTCTGGTTACGGTTCATTTTCCCTTTGCCTACATACACACTGAATAGTCTGGCATATTCTTCTCATATTCTCCTCTATCCTCATACACCTGACAACACAGATTACCAAACAACTCTTCATCACCCAAGGGGTTATTGCACTGTAATTGTTCAGTGCCACTTTCCTCTTGGTAAGGGTAGAAGAGACTCTTTAGCTATGGTAAGCAGCTCTTCTAGGAGAAGGACACTCCAAAATCAAACCACTGTTCTCTAGTCTTGGGTAGTGCCATAGCCTCTGTACCATGGCCTTTCACTGTCTTGGGTTAGAGTTCTCTTGCTTGAGGGTACACTCGAGCACACTCTCCTATCTTATTTCTCTTCCTTTTGTTTTGTTAAAGTTTTTATAGTTTATATAGGAGATATTTATTGTGGTTACTCTTCTTAGAATATTTTATTTTCCTTTTTTCCTTTCCTCACTGAGCTATTTTCCCTGTTGGAGCCCCAGGGCTTATAGCATACTGCTTTTCCAACTAGGGTTGTAGCTTAGTAAGTAATAATAATAATAATAATAATAATAATATTATACGTTTGTTCCTGGTGTTACTTTAGATTGTTCATGTTAGTTGATCATGAGAAGCGTTTCCATATCTAAATAGGTTGGCTTACAATTCTCTTACGATTTATTTTACCATTTTTGCTTGTAGACTTTGTAGATAATAGAACAAATAAAAAACTTCATTAACATATCAGTTATGTATCGGTTAGTTACAATATTTTGATGTTCTTTGGGAGGGATGATTAGAGTAGGACACTCGCAATCTTATCCCTAGGGACCTGCTTAGAACCAATTTTACATTTACTGTCAGCACAACTTTTATGGGAAAAAGCTATTGCCTGTCAAATTAATCAGGGGTGGTTTCGTAGCTTGGTATTTATTTATATCTATCTTGTGTTGGTTCATGATATATAGAGTATACATACATACACACACATATATAAATATATATATACTGATATATATATATATATATATATATATATATATATATATATATATATATATATAAAGTATATATACACACCCACACACGCATATATATATATATATATATATATATATATATATATATATGTATATATATATATAAAGTATATATACACACCCACACACGCATATATATATATATATATATATATATATATATATATATATATCAATTTAAAAATACTCCTTAATATCGAATTCACTGAATCATAGATCACAGACCAGTGGGGAAATTTCTTTTAATGTAACTAATTTTGCACAGCCAATTTCCTTTAACATCACAACTAACTTGGGATTACTTGACAAAATACCATCTCTGACTATTTTGGAAGCCTAGCTAATATTTGAAAAGGAGGCTTTAGAATTTGATGTGTGAAAGTTATTTATCATTTACGAACCCATAAAAGAACGAGGGTGATCAATTTTTCAGATAAAAATATACTAACGTAAATGTTTTGTAAGAAGGAATGAACCAGGAATATTTTTCTATACCCGTGTAAAAAAGATTCCCGACATTTCTTTTAGCAAACTCTTATTACAAATGTATAAAATTGCGAATGTGCAATATCCGTCAGTGTTTATGATTTTTTTTTTATTAGGCTGCATAAAACACGGAAATAAACCCACTAAAAAGTTGTCATGTGGCTATTGAAGAGTCCGTATACTAGCATGATAGTGTTTTTTTTTTTTTTTTTTTTTTCCAGCCAAAATCATCAAGTTACCGGTCAAGTGATTACACGTGCTGAGCGTGAAACATACAGTATATAAATAAATAAATATATATATATATGTATATATATATATATATATATATATATATTATTATTATTATTATTATTAAATGCTAAGCTACAACCCTAGTTGGAAAAGCAGGATGCTATAAGCCCAGGGGCCCAAACAGGGAAAATAGCCCAGTGAGGAAAGGAAATAAAGAAAAAGAAAATATTTTGAGTATAGTAACAACATTAAAATAAATATTTCATATATATATATATATATATATATATTTATACATATATATATATACATATATATATATATATAGAAATATATATATATACAGTAAATATATACATATATATACATATATATATATACAGTATATATATATATATATATATATATATATATATATATATATATATATACATATATATACATATATCCACAAAAGGTACAAAAAACTTGACTGGAGCTTCCACCTTCATGTTATTGACATCGATAAACTCGCAACGATATAGAAAAAATACACCTTATTTATACAGACCAAAGGATCCTCAAGAGGTCAGGTTCTGAATGACTTCCTATTTTTCGGATTTCAGAAAAGAGGATGACACTGGGTTAATGGATCCCAATCAGAGTAAATATTATATTTTTGAACATGTTTTAGAATTCAACAACTTTGTTTCCAGGAGGTTTTCTTTAATGAAATTATTACCTCGTATGACTGAGTCTGCCTTTGATCCAAGAATTACTTGTATAAAATTTTTACTCTACATTTTTCTGATGTTTTATATATATATATATATATATATATATACATATATATATATATATACATATACATATATATATATAGGCATATATCTATTTATATATACATACATATATAATATATATATATATATAATATATATATATATATATATATATATATATATATTTACACACACACACACACACACACATATATATATATATATATATATATATATATATATATATATATACATACATACATATACCAAAGGCACTTCCCCCAATTTTGGGGGGGTAGCCGACATCAACAATGAAACAAAACAAAAAGGGGACCTCTAATCTCTACGTTCCTTCAGCCTAACCAGGGACTCAACCGAGTTCAGCTGGTACTGCTAGGGTGCAACAGCCCAACCTCCCACATTATCCACCACAGATGAAGCTTCATAATGCTGAATCACCTACTGCTGCTACCTCCGCGGTCATCTAAGGCACCGGAGGAAGCAGCAGGGCCTACCGGAACTGCGTCACAATCGCTCGCCATTCATTCCTATTTCTAGCACGCTCTCTTGCCTCTCTCACATCTATCCTCCTATCACCCAGAGCTTTCTTCACACCATCCATCCACCCAAACCTTGGCCTTCCTCTTGTACGTCTCCCATCAACTCTTGCATTCATCACCTTCTTTAGCAGACAACCATTTTCCATTCTCTCAACGTGGCCAAACCACCTCAACACATTCATATCCACTCTAGCCGCTAACTCATTTCTTACACCCGTTCTCTCCCTCACCACTTCGTTCCTAACCCTATCTACTCGAGATACACCAGCCATACTCCTTAGACACTTCATCCCAAACACATTCAATTTCTGTCTCTCCATCACTTTCATTCCCCACAACTCCGATCCATACATCACAGTTGGTACAATCACTTTCTCATATAGAACTCTCTTTACATTCATGCCCAACCCTCTATTTTTTACTACTCCCTTAACTGCCCCCAACACTTTACAACCTTCATTCACTCTCTGACGTATATCTGCTTCCACTCCACCATTTGCTGCAACAACAGACCCCAAGTACTTAAACTGATCCACCTCCTCAAGTAACTCTCCATTCAACATGACATTCAACCTTGCACTACCTTCCCTTCTCGTACATCTCATAACCTTACTCTTACCCACATTAACTCTCAACTTCCTTCTCTCACACACCCTTCCAAATTCTGTCACTAGTCGGTCAAGCTTCTCTTCTATGTCTGCTACCAGTACAGTATCATCCGCAAACATATATACATATATATATATATATATATATATATATATATATATATATATATGTATGTATGTGTGTGTGTGTGTGTGTCTATGGATGACTACCTCCAAGAAATTACATACTGAAAAATAAATATTGAATGTTACATATCTCAAATTTTAAAGCTAATTGAATAGCATTCATCAAAATTAGCCCAACTGTTATATCACTTATTAATTTCCATACCGCTAACTGGAAGTTATACTGTTAACTGCTGTTCAAGGCTTTATACATAAGATTTTAAGAAAAAAAAAATAAGACAGCATATTTATATTTTAGTAACCTCATCTGGTAGTCATGACTATGTTAAGAGCCCTATAACATAGCAGAAAAGAGAGGAATTTACATTTTTCGAAAAGGTTGAAAAGAATTGAATTATTAGTTGACTTTTCATATGTATAAAATTTTAAACAAAATGCCCCAATAAAAAGGGCTAATGTTATGTTTTTTTTGTAGAGAACGTTTTATGAACGATCCGATGAATTAATAATGACAAGAAGACCATAAAGGTCAAAACTGTCTCCCAGTCCTTTAGTATTCACAAAACATCGTCCGCATAGAATTCCAAATTATTTGTGAGGACAAAGATGAAAGGTTAACCTCTTCTCTGTTATATTCTACACAAGTAGGGAAAATAAGTTATAGTCATGAAAAACTCTTTTTTCATAGACATTTACATAGAAACTAAGCCTACGTTTCAATACATGAACAGATTGAGATTTTTTTAAAAGATAATCCTGTATAAATTGATGGTGGTTTTACATTTTTCATGAGAGCTAAACTCAAAAAATTTGTTTCTTTTTGTTTAGAAAATTATTTCAGAATATATATACAAAATAATTTCAAATGAAAGCATACTATATAAATAATTTACTTTACATTTTTGGCTCATTTCTTATTAAAAAATTGCGTTTATAGAAAACTTTATTGTATTTATCATTATCACTGTCCTAGTCTGTGTAGCTCTGGTCATTAGATAAGTGACTGATACAAATAGAAAATCATTCAACTTCTGGCATGACTAATAAATTTTCGCAAAGAATTCTATAACATTTTATGATGACAAATATGCTTTCATTAAGCATTGAGACCAATGTATGTATGTATGTATATATATATATATATATATATATATATATATATATATATATATATATTATTACTATATATAAATACATATATATATGTATATATATATATATATTACTATATATAAATACACACACACACACACACACACACACATATATATATATATATATATATATATATATATATATATATATATACTGTATATATATCATTACTATATATATAAATACATATATATATATACTGTATATATATTATTACTATATATAAATACACATATATATATACATAATATATCTATTTATTTATATATACATATGTATGGTCAATACTACTAGCAGTATTTAGCTGATAAAAGAATATCCAGACAACAAAATAACTCAGAAGTTATGACTAAACAACAGTATTATTTGTAACACCAAGATTTGCGATCAGTCTGCAAACATACAGTAGTGTCTTTCTGTCATCAGAAATAGGTTTGTAAAGTATCCAGTAGAAGCCTTCACTTATCTTGAGCATTTATGACACTATCGCTAAACCATTCCCCTCCAAGAGTAACTATAATTAAGGGTTTTTTAATATAGATTGTCTAGTATGATATGTATAAGTAACTTACCCCCCAAAATAAGTTATCATTATTTTTTATCTAATAAGAAAATATGAGGAAACGACGAAATAGGAGACCTCGAAACGAATGGTTTTGATGCGAGGTATTGTAAAGACCGGATCCTCCAGCGTAGAAGTTAATCAACTGACGGACTGGCAGGTGTCACGAATGTAAAGGTGAGGTGAACGCTTTGCATCTACACGCACTGATGAAGCAAATAATTCCATTGAGTGGGGACATGTCTGCGCAAATGATAGACCTTTCTCAAAAATGTTATTCAACGATGATTCACCATCTTTCATTTGGAAAAAAAATGACGAATTCAAGTCCACGTATTTTTTTGGTAAGATTTCAAGAAGAGTTCGAGAAATGGAAACCTTTGAACCTGACCGAGAATGAATAAAAGACCATCCGCTTTAATGTAGTCTCATATTATTGACATGTGGGAGCATCTCCCTACGTCGTTTGAGATTCTCTGTCAATTATCAATATTAGACATTCAAATAAAAGCGTCTAAAAACCAGTAAATCATTAAGAACTCTTCCAAGAATTAGATTATCCACATGCCCAACAGATATACATATTCCTCCTGATCGTAGAAATTTGTGTTACACATCCAATTTCAAGGGAGCCACGTCTAGAGGCAGTGCTGCCTGTCGTCAATGACAGATAAAGCTCGAGATCAAATCAATATAATAACAACAACAAAACATAAACAAACCCTGGTCAGATGAAAGTAGCGAAGACGCCATACTGTATAACAGATGTTTCTCTTCAGTTCAAATGAAGTATTTGTACAGGATTAAGGAAACGGAGAACAGTACAAGTTCTGGAGAAAGTTTTTAATTACCTAAAATTTCGAAAAAAAAGTCATAGTAATCACTTTAGGAGATACGAAAACTACAGTAATAATAATTAATGACTATAATCACATTGATAACCAAGACAACAGATTCATTATTATACATATTATTCGAAATATGAATAATGATATCCTCATGGAAAATATATTGACTCAAGGACCATCACCAAACAAACATTGTTGTCCAATGATTATCTAAATTATTAACCTTCGTCGTAAAAAGGGCAATCAGTTTACATAAGGCTTCGAAAGTGAAATTAATTCGCGTGCAATTTAAATATAATTATGTAAATAGTAAAAATTATCTTTTTCCGTTTTAATAAATAACAAATTAAGATAAATAATCAAAAGAAATATTTAAAAAAGCAAATACTATTTTTCCTTAGCCGATCAAGACGCTTGAAAAAAAAAATCAAAGCAAGTTGAACATGGGGTAAAAATGTGGTTGCTGAAATAAACCAAACCGGGGGCATATAAATATCCAATTGCTTTCCACCTGTAAAGATGTGACCCTGAGTAAGCTTAAAGTAATGGAGGTCATAAGTGTTAAATTGCTCTCTTGGATCAGGTATTGCCTCTAACTTACGTTAATGGACACCACCGCTCTTTCGTATAAGATAATTTATGAATCCTCATTCGTGATTGACCTTTTGAGTGTCCTTTGAATAATATATGCTTTCGCCTCCATCAAGAACATCTGAAAGCTTTAGGAAAATCCGAGGAGGAGGATTCCCATCTATTCAGGATGGAGTCAAGCGCAAGGGAATGAAATTCTTAATTCAAGCGAAGTGGGCATACGCACTTCATAGTGGGATAATATGGAAATCAGCTCAGATGAATATGGAAGACGACTGATGATAAAGAAATGCTTTTCGTCAAATGTACCGCTAACAAAGGATATGCTAACCATGTAAATAACAATACTAATTGTGATAATAATGCCAATGATACAGAATCATTATAAGTAGATTAATGGCTGCCTTAATAACCAAATGCGCTTAAAATTCCGGCAGGTCCATTTTCAAAATATATAAAATAGGACAGAAAAGCAATAAGAGAAAGAAAAAGAGTCCAGGGGATGAGGGAGAGAGAACGGAACCAATTATACCTAGCGCA
>NC_090729.1:147934730-147939730 GCF_036898095.1 Palaemon carinicauda
AAATTTCCACGTAATGAATATCTTGCAAAATACGCATCTCGAGGAAGGCGCGATGAGAAATAAGACAAGTCACAAATACAATGCAACGGACATTAGCATACTGGAGAAATTGCCTTCCTGAGACTATCCTAAGACGCTGTCTTCAATCGTAAACTGGCTTTGTTTTTTCATTACAGCCTTAGAATAATGCTGTCTAATAAATTTTCGTAAAGAGAGAGAGAGAGAGAGAGAGAGAGAGAGAGAGAGAGAGAGAGAGAGAGAGAGAGAGAGAGAGAGAGGGGGGGGAGGAGAATATTTCTCTTGTTAGCATCACATAAATGATTATGACGTCAATAAAAAAAGAAAAAAAACTAGTACCGACAAAAAGTCGTGGAAATGAAACATAAGTGAAGGAGTGGGAAGGAGAAACGTTAAAAATACATAGTAAGATAAATTAAAGCTACAGTTAAATGTCAAATAATATAAACAAACATAGAAACGATGTTTTGTCATGTCTTAACGTAAACTAAAAACTTAATTTTCACCACAATAATTAAAAAAGGCAAATAGTAAAATCAAAATAAAAACCAAAGTGTAAACTAATAATCCAATACTGTAACAATTTTCTAAAGGTTAAAATGGCATGTGTAATTATGGCAAGATTCTTGATTTTACTAATTATTATTATTATTATTATTATTATTATTATTATTATTATTATTATTATTATTATTATTATTATTATTATTTCTATTTTCTTAATCTTTAGAAGGAACGTACCCTCATTTCAAATAATTTCATTAAAAACATGGCTGCATCAACAGTCGATTTTTGTTTCATTGTTCTATTATAGAGTAACATAAAAACACTCAAGAGCTTATATTGATTTCATCCACAGTATCTATAAGAGATACGATCAACCAAGATAAAAAAAGAAATAAAGATAATGAAGTATATAATCAATAATCCACATGAAAAAGAGCGAAATCTGTTGAAACCAAGAAATAGTATAGGTAATAGTTAGACCTGAATACAAGACCAAAGGAAATATCGAACGTGAAAATGAAATACAAAGTTAGGAAAAATGAAACTAAAAAATAATAAAAAGACTTTGTTAACAGACTAATCTTAGCATTGCACAGGAAATAGTAAAGGAGAAATTAAGGAAGACTGCATATATATAGGGCATTTCTTTTGCATCAGTATTATGTTTTGTAACAAGACTATATCACAACATCAAACAATAAGTACATACAGGAAGATTATGAACAGAGATTTTTATGGAAATTTAGAAATTCCAATTACTTTATCGTTAATTTGCCAGAAAAGAAATCGAAAAGAAATAGGTGAAGTGATAGAGCTACACAACCAATTCAGGGGCCAATATAAAATAATTAGAAAATATTCATTCAGTGAAGATAACGTTCAAAAGAAATAAGGAAATGCTATACTATGTGCATATGAAAAAAAAAAACTAGAAAAACACCATAAAGGCATCTGGGATGCCATTGCAAAGGCGAACCTTCAACACTAAACATGAACACATTAGGGAACCAGTAAGTGGCAAAAATAAATGAGAGACAGATGGATATTTACAAAGTACGTGAACGATTCTTCCTTACGTAGATTGTCACTTTACGAAAAAACATAAGGAATACAATGAACTAATGAGGCGTTTGTTGTTTTTGCTCCTACGGCAAACTTCCCAAAGTTTAATGGTCTAAGTGGGTAACGTCATCTTGATTCTCACAGCTATTGTCTGCCACATACTCGCCTCAAACTGCCATGTTGATGGGAAGATCTCGTTGCTACAATCTCGACGATTGTCGGAGGAGGGAGCAAGATGCTAATAGAGAGCTGGGGGCGTGAATCTTGATGGTGCTTCTTAAAGGGGTCATCTAGATGGTCAGTTCTAGTAAATGTGGTTGCTTAAGGATTCCTGACGCCAGAGGGTAGGAGAAACATTTCCTGGAGGATATTTAAAGAAGGCCTAAGCCTTAATATATGCAACGTCTCCAAGATGCGTAAGCGTCGGAAAGCAGGTGGAATTTCAGTGACGCTAGTCAGCCTCAGAATACTTGGAATACTGCTATAGGTAACCTCAAAGTGCTTCATAATGGTAACTTTTTGAACATGGTAGGAAATATGTATGACGTCTTCTCCTGGCGGGGGAGGGAGGACGTGATTATAAGACGAGTCAGGGGTCTTCTCAATTTCTTAGTTGTTGTTGCCATTGGGGTAGACGTTCTGAACCAAAACCGAGATGAGCGTTAGGCAGACAGTAAGGTTGACTTCATAATCTCATTTCATGTTTTTTATATTAGAACAAGGAGGAAATACTTTGTGGACACAACAATGAAATGAATATAGGATATCTCTTGAGATGCTCGTGTTCTAAAGAAGAAAGGTATAATAAATTTAACTAAAAACAATTATGGCAATACAACCATGACTTTTAAAGGGACGTACTTTATTACATATTCTATATTAACTTGCATGAAACTTATCTAACTGAATTTGAAAAAGAATACAAATAGTAAAGATAAAAATAATAAAACAGTGAAAACAAACTCAATTTTCTATATCCAAAGAGTAATGTTGTGGATACGTATTTGTAGACCTACAAATCAACGACAAAATCACACTGTATAAATGTTCCACATTGCAAGATTATTTGATTCATGATTAGGTATTAAAACTCATAGATAGTAATTAAAGTTTTTGTACAAAAACTAATATGCAAAACCCACCTAAAACATGAAAAGGGACACACAAACAACCTGCATAATACAGATTAACTAGTACGAAAAATATATAAAAATAACAATGAGAATATTATATTCTTACTAAATGCCGCATGGAATCGCAGCTTAAAATGAAAATGCCACAGAAAAGTAAAAAAAAAAAAAAAATTGAATGCGTGGTTTCAAAAGGGCCGTTCATGAAAGAGCAAAATCCCACTTCATCACTTTTTTTTCCTCGCTGTTTAATCCCATCATTGTTATCCCATGACACAAAAAGAACACTGGTATTTTAGAAATGTAAATACGGGAATTTCATAATAGTTACTTAATAACCATATTCCTCCCATCCCAATAAAAATAAAAATAGAATTGCACCTTCTTAAATCAATAAGCAATACTCCAATGGAAATAGATCCTTCGAAAAGGCAACGACCTGACGTCACAGTCACATTAAATTACCGGCCCAAGAGTCCTACACTATAAAGGATGTTATCATTTACATCTTTACGACAAAAAAAAAAAATGCCCACTTTAATAATTTTCCTATGTAGGTAAGCTACGATTAACATATATGTAAAAGGATGTCATTAGTATCTAAAATTATATATTACATTTAATTAATCACACCCATTTAAATTATTCCTCTAAATTTCCCGATAACATAAAATCTTTATAGGTAAAAGGTCTTCATATATATATATATATATATATATATATATATATATATATATATATAAAACCCCATTTACATATTCCTATAAATTTTCTAATAACATAAAATATTTTCATACACACATGCACACACAAACATGTATAATATAATATATATAATATATATAAAATATATATATATATATATATATATATATATATATATATATATGAATATATAAATATATATGTATATATATATGAATATATAAATATATATGTATATATATATATACATATATATATATATGTGTGTGTGTGTGCAAAACTTACAGCAACGCGTAATGTCTTAACGAATCACTGAGTGAATCCTGTGCTGTTTCATTTAGACGGAGTTAGAGACGGAACCGGTCAGAAATTACTTAGTATTTACAGTTATCCTTGTGCACACACACAAATATATATATATATATATATATATATATATATATATATATATATATATATATATATATATATATATATATATATATATATATATATATATATATATTTGTGTATACATAATATATATGTATATATACACGTGTATATATATATATATATATATATATATATATATATATATATATATATATATACATATATACGGTTTGTAACAGAAATGTGTGCCTAAAATTTTTGACCATTTACATTTAATTCACCCATCACGTCATTGTTAAGGTTAACAGGTTAAATTCTAAAGATATATAACGATGACAAGACCACAATAACATCCTGAATCACTCTACGAAGAAATAATATGAAATATGAATACTGACTTACTCATGGATGAGAAGCCCGATTACTATGATTGGTGAGTAACCCGAGAACGACTTTAATTTGCCCAGATAAGTTTCATAAGCCAATTATAATAAAAATGCAGTCTAGGGTGTTTGTATATAGTGCAAGATAGATGATTTTAGGAGTATATTTTTTCTTATTAAATATTTGTATTTACAATCATGCTATTTACAAGGCATAGTGATTGAGCGAGGCTTGTTTACCATAGTTTGTTTATGCGTATATATACATGCATAAATACATAAACACACACACACACACACACACACACACATATATATATATATATATATATATATATATATATATATATATATATATATGTATACACGTACCCTTTATTTATGCACACATTATATATATGTAGGTATATGAGCATATCATAATGAACCAGCCTCACTCAACTTTGTAAATAATATTACTGCACTACATATTTTGCAGATAAAATAATAACTGTAATAAATTTATATAAAACCATTGTAATTATATCAACCTGGCAATATCATGTACCTTCCATTTCTTATAATCATGACGTTTCCAGAATTATTCTTACTATTTTTTGTAATACCCCCTTGGCCGCCCCCCCCCCACCCCCCAAAAAAATAAACATATTACCCTTATGATATTTTCAGTTGTTATGTGACGAGATGACACATAAAACCTTTCACTACCAATTTTTCGATATGTGATTACCTATGGGCTACGTTGGAGCTTGAGACCATGCTACTACATAGCCATTACAATCTAATACCTGTACTAATACAGTCCAGGATGTATAGACAG
>NC_090729.1:147944730-147947230 GCF_036898095.1 Palaemon carinicauda
GTGATCTGCTGTGAATTTAAAAAGTGATTGCATGCACCAGCGGCTTGACCAATCCGTGCTGATGAAAAAATCTGTTCTGTATATGTACTCTCTCCTAATTGAATTCACCACTATCCGTACTTTATCCACAGCCTCCGTATTCTCTTACACACTCTCTCCGGCGATGAAAAAAAAAGTATGTAGAAGGTACGGAGAAAGTAAGAAAATACATGCGCAGATAGTACGGAGGCGGCGGAGAAAATACGTATTCCAACGGAGGAAGTAAATATACCGTCAAACGCAAACTTTACGCTGTCTGCCGTACTGTATCCACAGTTTCCGTACTACCTGCGTACTCTTTCCACGGCCTCCGTACATAAAATAAAAAAAAAAAATCCGTGCAAAGGGGAGATAGGAGTATTATATTATATTTTAGCAGCCGTATGGATATGTTCACATCTGAAAATATTTGTTTCCCCCTAAAGTTTCATTTGACCATCTTCATCGTTTTTTACAATAGGCACACAATCAAATGAAAAAAAAAAAAAAAAAAAAAACCTAATTTACTTCACACTGGGTGAAAATAGTAAAGTACAGATACAAATAAATAAGGTACACACTCTTTTCCCAAGGAACTTTGACGAACACAAAGTTTTTCCCAATCAAAACGATTTGTTAAGCCAAACACTCTCAAAGTTTGTCCGTTCAGAATACCTCTGAAAAAAAAAATTTAAATTTACCTATATATGTATTAAGAACACTGTCCGATAGATTTTCCTTTAACTAAAATTTTTCCAAAGCTTTTACTTCTGAAAAAGAAAGTGGACTGCTTGGCAAAAGATAAAAAATATTCTCTTGTTTATATCCCATCCCACATTCTTTAACCTAAAACAATAGGTTATAACAACGAATGGGGAGGATTCACAGAATGATCATCCCAAGCACTGCAGAAATTAAACTTCACTGAAGGATGAAGGACGTGCTGGGGAAAAAAATCCGTCGTCAGATAATTATAATGAAATTATGTAACTTTAGCATAACTGAAATTGTTTTAAAGATGTGCATACGGAGCACGACATAGTAATGCATAACCTGAGGTCATTTAACAAGATCAATTGTACGTTCACTGAATAAAAAATGTCAATTGACGGTTTCCATAAAATGAAGTAGTAGTAGTAGTAGTAGTAGTAGTAGTAGTAGTAGTAGTAGTAGTTTATCTTCACCAAGTTTTACATCGTCTTTCTAACTCTAATGGAATAAAAAAAAATTACAAATTACAATAATGATCGGACCTTCAATAAAAATCTATTGACATTTTGAGGCGTTGTTATTGGATCTCTCTCTCTCTCTCTCTCTCTCTCTCTCTCTCTCTCTCTCTCTCTCTCTCTCTCTCTACGTGCGTGTACATTTAAGCAACTCAGCTGGAAATTGTGAAATCCTATCATAACTTACACAGTATGCCAGGAATAACATTCTATTCCTAGGGCGAAAGGGGATACGTAATTAGATTAACAGTAAAGGGGCAATTATAAATACCGGCAGGGCATGAGCAGAAAAAACCGACAGGTTGAACAAAGCAATGAAGTGTTTAACCTTATATAAATCAATATAAAAGAAAGGATAAACTAAATCATGTAAAGGCACATAAATAGAAAAAAATGAAGTGAAATATTTTCGCCAGTCAAAATCAAACGAATGTGTACAAATCTGTAAATACACAAACGATGAATGACTAAAACCAAAACGCAATAATTGAAACTACTCATACGCATCATTGATGAATAACAAACACCAACCGTCAGTGATGCTGTTTATACCCAATATAGAACGACACACCCAAGCCGGTCGCTTCCTCAACTTGGGAACGGAGGAAACAGAAAAAGCTTGAAAAGAAGGGCATAGCCGCTTAACGAGCTTCCTCCAGAACAACTTTGCTCATGAAGAATTCAAGAGAACAAATTATATCTGGAATGTACTTTTGCTGGAGGGAAAAAAAAGAGAGATGGATAGGACTTGTAAATGAGTTTCGGAAGTATTCAAAACTCCATTTCCTAGTTTTGGGGATACGGTCTTATTCCTAATTACAGGTTTTGCCATTGTCTAGAACAAATATAAAAAGTATTGATAAAAATAATAGTTACCAGACGTTTAAAATCAATATATTTTGCCCGCAAGAACTGCATCTACATGAGAACGGCAGTCTATTTATTGGAGTTGATTCTGTTCCCAACTTTTAAAAAAAATCGATATAAAAGAGAAATACAAGTACAGAAAAACGTTCTTCTAAAAATAGATATGGAATTGTACAATAATATTGAAGTACACTAAATATTCATATGAATAAAAAATGAAAATAAACAAGTAAAATCATTATCGACAGCACCAGATGTTTTCAATTTTCCCTTAACGATTCCCATGGGTGATTAAATTTAATGATCGTTGCCTTCTTTTCTGCGGAAAAGCTCAAAAAATGAAAAACTGAAATTCAAGAAGGGCCTAAAGAAAATTCCTATCCTGACAA
>NC_090729.1:147949730-147952230 GCF_036898095.1 Palaemon carinicauda
CTTTTGTCCTGCAGGGAACATATGTTATTATTATTATTATTATTATTATTATCTTATATATATATATATATATATATATATATATATATATATACATATATATATATATATACCAAGGCACTTCCCCCAATTTTGGGGGGGTAGCCGACATCAACAAATGAAACAAAAACAAAAAAGGGGACCTCTACTCTCTACGTTCCTCCCAGCCTAACAAGGGACTCAACCGAGTTCAGCTGGTACTGCTAGGGTGCCACAGCCTACCCTCCCACATTATCCACCACAGAAGAAGCTTCATAATGCTGAATCCCCTACTGCTGCTACCTCCGCGGTCATCTAAGGCATCGGAGGCAGCAGCAAGGCCTACCGGAACTGCGTCACAATCGCTCGCCATTCATTCCTATTTCTAGCACGCTCTCTTGCCTCTCTCACATCTATCCTCCTATCACCCAGAGCTTCCTTCACTCCATCCATCCACCCAAACCTTGGCCTTCCTCTTGTACTTCTCCCATCCACTCTTGCATTCATCACCTTCTTTAGCAGACAGCCATTTTCCATTCTCTCAACATGGCCAAACCACCTCAACACATTCATATCCACTCTAGCTGCTAACTCATTTCTTACACCCGTTCTCACTCTCACCACTTCGTTCCTAACCCTATCTACTCGAGATACACCAGCCACACTCCTTAGACACTTCATCTCAAACACATTCAATTTCTGTCTCTCCATCTTTTTATCCTTCAGATGAAATTGGTAGCCCTACCCCTAGCCCGATGCATGTTGAAAGTACAGGCGTTGTTACGGCGTCTATCTTTTTTGGAACAGTCCCGACAGTATTTCGTTTAAATAACTAAAGATTAAATGATAAGAAAACTTCAACTCCAGAAGCAGACTGTCAGCATAATTCATTCATCTAAATCCGGGTTCTCGAGTTTGTGAACGTGCCCTTGAATCAACACAGAACCTAATGAATCCTTGATGGTGAAATATGCAAACTTATGGCTTGTTAATATCAATATGTGATTTCATTCATAAAGTTTTACATAATAATATAGATATTGATGTCAAGATCAAATGAAATATGAATATCCTCTGGAATTAAGAGAAGAGGTTAATTCTTCGTGAAATAAAAAAGTAGGAAACCCGTACAGGATTTCATAATTTTTTCCCAGATTTACCATATTTTAAAAAATTTTATTGGCAGGGGATCATACAGTTAAATGATAAAGGTGCAAAATTTCCTTGTCTTTAGTCAGCAAGAATAATTCACATTGTATAAGGAGAGCATAACGAAAAAATATGGATATGATTATAGGAAAACAAAATGAGGATCATCTGATAAATCAGCCAAGATAGAGTAATACCATACTTGTTAAGGAAACCAACACTCAAGCTGAACGAAGAAACTAGTAAGAGCAGAACATCTATATTGATAATGAAAGAAAAACAAAATGAGAATCATCAGATAAATTATCCGAGATAGAACAACATTAAATTTGTTAAATAGACAAATACTCAAGCTAAGCTAAGAAGCTGGCAAGGGCAGGACATCAATATTGACATAATTAAAGAAAAACAAAATGATTATTAGATATTGTAAATTCCTGTGTTTAATATTCTCATAAATTATACAGATAAATAATTATGTGGATAGCTCTTGATGCTGAAGATCCTATTATGAAAAAAGAAGTCCCAAAGATATATATTGCAATTATCATTAATTCCCAAGCTACAACCTTGTTTCAAAAACAGAATTCTACAAGCCCAAGAACTCCAACAGGGAAAGCAGAACAGCAGTAATGAATACAATATATATGAAAATAATAGAAAATATAATGTATATTATGATACCGCTAAATAGATCAGTCAAAACAAATAATGAAACACGACCCATGATAAACTGTAAAACGAAACCACATTTACAAGTTCCACTGATTCCATCGCAAGATTAGGAAGATCATTCCCCAATCTAGTCACAGATGGAATACAATCTCTGGAATATAGTATAGTACTGAGCCTTATGATTGAAAAGCCAAGTCTGTTAGAATTAACTGCATGCCTTGTACTAAGTACAGGATTGTACAGTCTGAGATTATCTGAATGCAAAGGATGGTAAGAATTATGAAACAATCTCCTATAGCATGCACAAACAAGTAACTGTACGACGGTGTCAGAGATTAATAAAATATCTTCCGATGGGATATAAAAGAGACGTCCTTCTCCTTACAGTATCTCTTTATTTATACAACCCCATAAAAATGCATTTACGCCGTTAAGGCTTAGGTCAGGACATAATTTGGGCAATTACAGTATCAAGCAAACTGACCCTTAAGCTCGCTCAGCTTCCAGCTTATAGTCTGTTAATTAATATCCAGATCAAGAATAAGGAATTTAATAGATAGCAAAATTCTGATGAATAAATTAAAATGAGAGTCAGCAGCTGAGGACCAAATAGAAAAACAATAGCCAAAATATGGTAGAATGAAAGAATTAAATAGTT
>NC_090729.1:147962230-147972230 GCF_036898095.1 Palaemon carinicauda
AATCCTATCTATATGTTAATGCCGCTAATCATCGGCAATTTAGTTCAAGCATAAGTATTCAGGGAGGATGGAAATCAGTTAAGAACTTTTCTTTTGTTGCCAAACGAGGAAAATGAAAACCCAAAGGGATACACAGGCAAATTCTGCATAGCATTATTTGTCTTTTAAGTAAATTACGTCAGCAGCAGAGAAGGGATTGACGTTGAAATGTAGTACAAATATTTCTTTGTATACGTTTTATAATGCGACAAAACAATTAAGAAACAAGTAATTTTCTCGTATAAAACTTAAACTTTACTAAAAATGGAAATTACCCATTTTTTCACTCTCCATCCCACTCGTTATCAATGAAGTAACCCGGGGTTATCCTGTCAGGTAGAATATACCTACGTAGGCTTCAACATGAAATACTCATCACCAGAGAGACATGTCAGGGAGAGAAGCAATTCCATCAACGTGTTACTCAAGGTTACCAGCCACTCACACACACACACACACACACACACACACACAGAGACAGAGAGAGAGAGAGAGAGAGAGAGAGAGAGAGACTGTCACACTAAACAACATGGCTACAAAGCGGGAGGTGAATGTCCTAAATATTTTGTGACTGCTATAAACAAGGGAGGTTAAATCCTCTGTCTGTTCAATACATCTACAGTTCCTATGAATAATATATGTAGTGGTAAAGACGATATATTGAGTGCCAGAAATCAACCATTACCTTTCTGGAAGGCGAGGTTGTAAAATCAATCAATAAATGAAGGTAATACGCTTAGTACAGTTTTCATACTAAATACAGTTCACAAATAAAGAATTTAAATCCATTTATTATTAAACTTATACAATACGAAGAATGGCTAATTCAGAGTAAAGAAATTCTTCATTTGACTGGTATCTAAGTAAGAAAGAATACTAGGTTAATTTAAACAACTAAATGTATCTAATTATTAAAAATATATATATTATGCAAGCGAATCCAACAACGCTTCTAAGAAATATTCTTCAAGCCTTCTGTAAAAGCTCTCTCTCTCTCTCTCTCTCTCTCTCTCTCTCTCTCTCTCTCTCATTCCGCTACCTGACCTTTGACCTTTAAGCCTTCATTTGAAAACTAACAATGCTTGTATTACCAGACTACACGGTGTTCTTTTTGTTTCCGTACGCACGCGCGTACAAACTCATACCTTTATACACACTCAAACAAACAAACAAACACTCACATGCATTCTCATCACTAAAGGCATATCGGCTAAGTAAGGATGGATATTACTGAATATTTAGGAGATATAAAAAGAATAATAAAGCTTGGAATGGTCCGGGCACTAAGCTCTATTTTCACTTATGGGGTTATTATTTTCCTGATAAGCGTTAGGTAGGGAGAGAGAGAGAGAGAGAGAGAGAGAGAGAGAGAGAGAGAGAGAGAGGGGGTTATTATTTTCCTGATAAGCGTTAGGTAGGGAGAGAGAGAGAGAGAGAGAGAGAGAGAGAGAGAGAGAGAGAGAGGGGGTTATTATTTTCCTGATAAGCGTTAGGTAGAGAGAGAGAGAGAGAGGAGAGGAGAGAGAGGAGAGAGAGAGGAGAAAAGAGAGAGAGAGAGAGAATAATTTACTCTTCCTCTTCGATAAAAAAGGTAAAATTCTTTTTTCCATAACAGACAGATAAGCGTTGAGGAGAGAGAGAGAGAGAGAGAGAGAGAGAGAGAGAGAGAATAATTTACTCTTCCTCTTCAATAAAAAAAGGTAAAATTCTTTTTTCCATAACAGACAGATAAGCGTTGAGGAGAGAGAGAGAGAGAGAGAGAGAGAGAGAGAGAGAGAGAGAGAGAGATAATTTACTCTTCCTCTTCGATAAAAAAAGGTAAAATTCTTTTTTCCATAACAGACAGATAAGCGTTGAGGAGAGAGAGAGAGAGAGAGAGAGAGAGAGAGAGAGAGAGAGAGACTTGAATTTACCCTTCCTTTTCGAAAGAAATAACTCAATTTCTTTATCCATAACAGAGAGATAAACGGACACAGGAACTATCACGGACATAAATTTACTCCTAAACAAGAGAAAAGGGGTGTTAAGAGATGCCTTGGAAGAGGCCCCCAAGCTCAGAATTAATCAACAGCCTTCGAGTTTCATTAAGGTGAACCTTAGCAACTCTTCACTCATTCTCTTTCAAGTCAATTCAGATTATACTCGATTTCAAGGACGAGATCCGGCTTCAGCCATTTGCGCACCACAACTCGAGTAGCTTTCTTTTTGTTTAAAATTGTAACCGTTATCATGAAGGTAATTTCAACAATTTGAACACAAAAAAAAAACCTTATGGCAAGAAATATTTCGTAAATTTCCCTCAAAAATTCACTGAAAATGTAAATTTTACTTACTTTTCCTTTTTACAAACTATGCATTGTAATAATTTTCATCAAGATAATTATCTATTGCACTTATGACGCAGGAACTAAGGTAAAGAAGCAATCAAAAAAAAAAAAAAAAAAAAAAAAAAGCAATTATAGAACCAATTTAGAATTCCATGTCGAATGAAATACAGGATTAAATTAATTTAAAGATTGTAATCTGTCCGTCAACCATAAAGAAATGCTAATGAATCGAAAGCATTATACATCAGGCACTCCTTGAATCAATAGGAACAAGTGAAATATATTCCTGGACGATAACGTGGCCATGATAATAAGCCTTCATGCATTCTTAAATAAAGAAAAAAAAAAAGAAAGAAAAAAAAACACATTCAATAACGTATTAATAAATGCCATAATTTACAATTAGGTCATGCAAACACTGTACAGGATGTCATGCAATGAAGGTATTCCAGTCGTGACAGAATTGCATTATTTCTTTATATCAGTGAAATGCAAAGCATTATATTTCCAACACTCAGAGAATTACTTACAAATTACCCTTAATTTCTTCGTTAATATTCTTTTATGGTACTCCGTATGGCATGATTTATTACGAAGAATATGAACCGCTTTTAATTTCAGGCATTTTGGACTGGATGCAAAATCTGTTACGTAGTTGTAACTCTCGTTGCATGACAGAAACATCGTAAAACAAAATAATGAAAACAATTACGTACTGAGAAACAAATGAAACTATTATATATATATATATATATATATATATATATATATATATAATATATATATATATAAATATATATATATATATATTATATATATTTATATATATATATATATATATATATATATATTATATATATATATATATATATAAGTATATATGAATATATACACACACAATATATGTATATATATAGATATTCAGTATATATATCTATATATATATATATATATATATATATATATATATATAGATATACTGTATATATATATATATATATATATATATATATATATATATTATCTACAGTATATATACATATATATACACATATATAAATAAATATATACATAATAATAATATATATATGTATATATATATATACATAAATATATATATTATGCAATATATATGCATACATATGTTTAAAAAAAATGTCCAATAATTAAATCATGTATCAAATTGACAACCATAAGAATAAATACCCTAAAGAGGAAGCTCTTTTTTATGGCAGGAACTTCTTCCCAATTTTTCTATGGACATTTATTCCCGAAGCTGAGTGAATTCCAATTTTAACTCTTTACGTGTGTTATTGCCACAACTTTCAGACCTACCTAATTATAACGGACTTACAGTCTAGTTTTAGTTTATTAAGTTACAAATATTGTTTGGAAGTTATATACATACATACATACATACATACATACATACATACATACATACACACATACACCATCACAACATCATCATCAACAAATGCAATCGTTTCTAGTCCACTGCAAGACAAAGGCCTCTTGACATGCAATTACCAAATACATTGCGACATCATTCACATGAAATTCCTCAACACCCTGCATACTATACACAACCACCAATGGTAAATGCATTGCAAGTAAATGCTTGTTGATGACGCACCTCACTGCATCTATGATCAGAGATGTGTGTACTCCCCAGGAATTTCCATAAGCACATAAGGTGTATAAGGAATGGTGATCAATTAAAAAAAATGGCCAAAGTATACACAACTGAAGAATAAATTAAAAAATCTTGTAACAAACATATGTATATATATATATATATATACATATATATATATATATATATATATATACATATACATATATATATATATACAGATATATTTATATATATGTATATATATACATATATATATATGTATATATATATATACATATATATATATATATGCATATATATATATATATATATACATAGGTAGTAGGTTGGCAAGGGTACCAGCTACCCGTTGAAATACTACCGCTAGAGACTTATAGTGTCCTCTGACTGAAGAGACAGTACTATAATGGATCCTTCTCTCTGGTCACAGCTCATTTTTTCTTGTCTACACTTACACAGAATATTCTGTCCTATTCTTTACTTATTCTCCTCTGTCCTCATACACCTGGCAACACTGAGATTACCAAACAACACTTCTTCGCTCAAGTGGTTATCCACTGCACTATAATTGTTCAGTGGCTACTTTCCTCTTGGTAAGGGTAGAAGAGACTCATTAGCTATGGTAAGCAGCTCTTCAAGGAGGACACTCCAAAATCAAACCACCGTTCTCTAGTTTTGGGTAGTGCCATAGCCTTGGGTTAGAGTTCTCTGGCTTGAGTGTACATTCGGGCATACTATCTCATTTATCTTCTTGGTTTTTTAAATGTTTTTATAGTTTATATATGAAAGATATATTACAATGTTGTTACTGTTCTTAAAATATCTTATATTAATTGTTAATTATTTCTCTTGTAGTTTATTCATTTCCTTATTTGCTTCTCTCACTGGGCTATTTTCCGTTGGGGCCCTTGGGCCAATAGCATCCTGCTTTTCCAACTAGGGTTGTAGCTTAGCAAGTAATAATAATAAATAATAATAATAATAATAATAAAATTAGTATTAATAATGTATATGTGTCTGTGGGCACATATACACTATCAAGATTCCATGCCATACCAGTAAAATCCTAATCCTTTGAAAAAGAGCACAACACTATTGAAACAATGTCAAGCACTTAACCAAAACATTCGGTTAATTATAAGTCTAGTAACCAAATGTACTTCATATTCTTTTAATCTGGTTTTCTAATAGTTGGGCAAGAATACAAAAAAATAATATTATACAGCATTTTTTAATCTTACTGACCATTTGAATATTAATCAGATTATTAATTGAAATAAAGGTGTATGATAATTAACCTGTCACTTTTACCACCGTTAATATTCATAACTGACAACTCATTCAATTACATTCAGCAAATCACTAATCAGTGTTCGAACGATATAAGTTAGACATATTGTCCTTATTTTACGGTATTGCCAAGGATTCCGTCTTTAATAGAACTGTAAAATATAAATAACCAACAAAAGAACTCTGAAGAGTTGAAGAATAACTTCCAGATCCCAATCCGTATTTGAAAAAAAAATTACAATACTGCAAACCGTAAAATATTTTGATTCCACTCCATAGAGCATGAAAGTGATATAACAAGAATATTAGGGAAATATTCTTGATTCATAGTTACAAAATATTCATATGAAAAACAAAGAGAGAGAGAGAGAGAGAGAGAGAGAGAGAGAGAGAGAGAGAGAGAGAGAGAGAGAGAGAGAGAGAGAGAGAGAGAGATTGTATTAAACCAATATAACTAAACGATACAATGGTTTCAAATGGTGTATATTGACAGAAATCTGGATCTCATTAAGATTTTGTCATCAGCATCAAGAGAACAATGCCTTCGTAAATGCAACATAAAGACTCCCCGTTTCAACAATGTTTATAACCTTTAGCTCAAAAATGGGTGAAATAATGACAGCTATTGGCACGCTTCGTTCATGACACTCAGAGGGACTCAGATTCATAATGGGGCTACTAATAAAAAGTTCAAAATTGGTATGATTCCGTTTGGAAGTTTTCGCCTCAGAGAGCAATATCGACCTGACTCGATATGTTTCAGCCATGAAAAGAGCGAGCGAAGAGCATAATGATTCGCTGTGTATTTCTTTATTTCCCCACATGAATGTTGAATGTGAACTGTAGCCTGTAATTCTTAAATTTAACTAGATTATGCCACAAGCTCATTTATAGTGTTTACCTTGTTGTAATAAACATAAGGAACATGTAACTTCAATAATAGATTCAATTTTGAAAATTATTATCAAAAGAACATCGAAAATTTGGAATTTTTAAAAAACAAATACTATAAAAACTAATATAATAATAAAAAATAAATGATTCTGTATTTCTCGAGAAAATTATATGTTCCTCTTCCCTATCAAAGAAATAATTCCATATTCGTTAAAACATTTGTTGATATTTCATTTGCAAGTTTATTTTTTCAATGAGTTTACCTTTGGGTTGAGTTATTACCACCAATTATAATTCACAGAAACTAAATTCAATTTGCTTTCAAATTACGAAAGTGAAGGAAATAGTGCTTGCACATGGGTAGGAAGAGTTATTGGAAATAAGTAAGCAAACCAAGAGATATTGGACCCTACGCTTCAAATTACTGGTGAGAGAAACCATTTGTAAATATTGAAATTTGGAGATGTAATCATAAAAGTCTTGCTTTTTTATCTTTTATGGAATACGTTACATATTTTTATACTGAGTATTGCTCGTTCATCAACGGGCATGGGAATAAAGCAAAAGAGTGTGATTATTCTCCAAATCAACACATTGTGCTCTACAAACGTTAAAATTACAAACAACAGCAATTTCAGAATTTCCAGAGTTGAAGCGTGAATAGCACTATTTCATAATCTGGAAATGCGGCAACTGCATAATTATTACTGGAATCCAAAGGTATAGGATCTCAGTGGTAACAATTCCAGCAAAACCGAACTGATTTTTCTAAAGTATTTACTTACTGAAAGGAACCATACAGTGGATACGCGCTTGAACCATAAATATTTCCAAGGATTTGAAGAACAATTATAGCAAATACATAGAGTGAAGATCATGTATGAAACCGGATAGAACTTTGAAAACCAGTTTAAGAATTAAAAGAAAATAAATTATAAATTCCAGTAAAATAATAGTTAATGTTATATAATCAATAAGCATTACAAGCGCCACGTCCTTAGTAATAGACTAACAATTTCTAGCAACGGTGCAACGTAATTAGAGTCGTTCCTGATTACCCACTGCATTTAAATCCTCCTTTGTTGCCTCAAATTGCAATTCAGGAAATTAAATTCCAAGAAACAGACTGAAATTGAAAATGTTTATGGTGTTCGACAAAAGTCTAAAAGGACAAGAATCCTGTGACCTAAATACATTTCGAACATTTTAAGAACATCTAAATTGAATTAGAGGAAAAAAATTATCTTCAAGTTTATTCAAGGAGTAAATTATTATATTCATAGCGGGAGGAAAAGGGGAAAGATAATCAAATTCGCATTATATGCGAAGAGACAACCCGGCATCAACAATGATAGAAGCAGGAAGGGAAAACGTTGAATTATTGCACTTATGACTCGATGAATTAAAGTGATTGGTGGGGACCATACACGTTGATAAACGGAGAAAGGAGATTTTCAACGAGATAGAAATAAACCTTAGTAATATAAGAATAAAAAAAAAATATATACCGAATAGAAGTAATTAACTATGGCTTTTAGATTTTATAACCACATACTGTATAATACTTACCGAATATGGATTCGCAATACGTAAAAAAACTAGAAACCAATACAACAACAGACATGTTTCTTGGCAATAGACCCCAAGTGATTAAAGGGGGCCATGCTTTAACATACTGGTGGTTACTGAAAGCCCAGTGCAATAAATTACATATGCATGTTTGTGAACCAATTATAAACAACAGTTAAAAAATGACTGTCATCAGTGAGGTACAACAAACAACACAAACTGGAACGCTAGTTACCTTTGGCCCTAAATATCCACTCTGCAATAATTCATAACCAAGCTATCTGAATAATATATATATATATATATTACATATATATATTTAAAATAAGCAAATTTCCCGTACAAAACACGGAACGATCGCCGATATAATAGTAAAAAAAAAAAAAAATTCCACAATGAGCATATAGCGAAAACACAGCAGGGTCTTCCAACTCATATTGATAGACTGCGCATTACAAAGTACTGTACACTAGTTTTCATTAGCACTAAAGTTCTTGAGTCATTATGTAAATCAAGATTCATTAGTGCGGAGAATGTTGGCTTATGTTAAACTTAAATATATTTCAGTCCAAACTTCCCAGCACAGAAATGTCCAACATAATTGGATTAGATCGGAGGTTACAGTAGAGCCAGGAAGCATTTGGGTACCTTAGTCATTAAACGTTAAAACAGTACTTCAGCGCTTCCGTTTTTACACAAGGAAATTCTTATTGGCTGATTGGACAGCAGAGGAACACCAATGATTCCTAGACTCATTAGTTGGGTGGTAAGCATTGCTTTTACAGGTTTAAAGGCCCGCTCATGAATGGCGTAGGCAAGGGTCCGTGACATTGCCCTAGCAAACAGTACAATGTCCTAGAATCTGACCATACACACACACACACACACACACACACACATATATATATATATATATATATATATATATATATATATATGATCAGCACCCAAACCCCCATTCCACCCAAGATAGGACCAAGGAGGGTCAAGGAATGGCTGCTGATGAATTAGCAGATAGACCTATAGGCTCCGCCCTTATCCTTGGCTCAATAGGATTGTGAGGTTGCAGCGACCAAAGGAACTAACGAGTTTGAGCGGGACTCGACCCCGAGTCTGGCGATCACCAGGAAAGGATGTTACCACCAAGCCACCACAGCTCTATGAATACTATAAAGGATAATGAAGCCATAGCTGAAATTATGAGTGCTGACTTTAAATAATGGGGTCTAAAATCTTATGTCTCGAAAAAGGACAAAAAATAAACACCGTGCAATATAGGAAATGGAGCTCAAATTCGCTAATGGTACCTGCGAAGTCCTTTAGAATAATAAAGTTGACGTCAACAATTTGTCTTTATTAATTGATACTTTTATGCGATTAAATGTCAGCCCATCAACTGTTTCTTATTAGTCGAGTAAATAATAATAATAAAAAAAATTAGGCTTCTTTTTAGTGGATAAACATTTTACGCACAATTTTATTCATATTCATATCGAATGTGAATGTAAAATGTTCTTCTTCTTCGTATTATTATTATTTTTATTATTATTATTATTATTATTGTTATTATATACATCTGATCTTCAAAACCCCGAAAGTGAGTTACTTCGTCCGAAAAATATGATACTCATTACAATGTAAACTACTAAAGAAATGAACATTCATTTTCAATCACATAACAACATAAAAAAATTAGCCCCAGCTTACTCATAGAAAGGGAAAATATACACTGGAAATGTACCTAAAAAAAAATAAAATTAATTATAGTTTTTAATTATGAGACTTGGTTTTCCCCCTGCTCTAGGTGGTTGGTAGTACACGCCCCCATGCTCAAAAGCATGGGATAAGTGAATATGCTACAGACGTAAAAAAGAAACGCATTTAAACTCTATAAAAATTCAACAAAACAGGCACCTTACTAAGAGCACGTACATAAACAAAGACACAAACGAATATATATTTATAAAATCATAACATATAAATCTGCAATTAAAAATATATTAATGACTGCATACTTTTATATTTATATACACATACATAATATACAGTGTATATATATATATATATATATATATATATATATATATATATCCATATATATAAATATATATATATATATATATATATATATATATATATAAATATATATATATATATATATATATATATATATATATATATATATATATATATATATGTGTGTGTGTGTGAGTGTGTGTGTAGGTATTTTACTTTAACCATT
>NC_090729.1:147977230-147984730 GCF_036898095.1 Palaemon carinicauda
CATAATTCTATCTTTTAAAGCCTCAATATGAATAAAATATACGCTTTAAATTCGCAATAGAAATATAATCTAGCGTTTAAAGTTGCAACAGAAATAAAACCTAGCATTTAAAGCTGCAATAGAGGTAAAACTTAGCCTTTAAAGTTGCAATAGAAATAAAATATAGCCTTTAATGTTGCAATAGAACTAAAATATAGTCTTTAAAACTGCAATAGAGATAAAACCTAGCCTTTAAAGTTGCAATAAAAAATATAATAAAGCCTTTAAAGTTGCAATAGAACTAAAATATAGCCTTTAAAGTTGCAATTTGAAATAGAATATAGCCTTTGAAGTTGTTTTAAAAACAAAATCTATCCTTTAAAGTCGTAATATAAATCAAACCTAGTCTTTAAATTTGCAAATAGAATTAAAGACTAGCCTTTAAAGTTGCAATAGATTCAAAATCTAGTCTTTAAAGTTGTAATTCAAATAAAATATAGCCTTTAAAGTTGCAATAAAAATAAAATATATTCTATAAAGTTGCAATAGAAATAAAAAAGTCTTTAAAGTTGCTATGAAAAATAAAATCTAGCCTTTAAAGTCGCAATAGAAATCAAATCTAGCCTTTAAATTTGCAATAAAATTAATATCTAGGCTTTATGGTTGTAACAGATTTAAAATCTAGCCTTTAAAGTTGCAATAGAATCAAATTCTAGCCTTTAAAGTTGGCAATAGAATTAAAATCTAGCCTTTAAAGTTACAATAAAAATAAAAAAATGGCCATTCAAGTCAAAATAGAAATAAAATCTAGCCTTTAAAGTTGCAATAAAACTAAAAACCTAGCCTTTAAATTCACAATAGAATTAAAATCTAGCTTTTAAAGTTTCAACAGAAATAAAAGTTTCAATAGAAATAAAAATATAGCCTTTTAAAGTTGTAATAGAAATATAATCTTAACCTTAAATGCGCAATAGAAACAAAATCTATCCTTTAACGTCTCAATATAATTAAAATATAGCCTTTAAAGCTACAATAGAAATAGAAATCTACCTTTAAAGTCGCAATAAGAATAAACCTAGCCTTTAACATTGCTAATAGAAATAAAAACTAGCCTTTAACATTGCAATAGAAATAAAAACTAACCTTTAAACATTGCAATAGATATGGAATCTAGCCTTTAAAGTTACAGTAGAAACAAAATCTAGCGTTTGAATTCTCCAAAGAATTTAAATATAGCCTTTAAAGTTACAATAAAAATAAAATTTAACCTTTAACGTCAAAAACTGAAATAAAAATCAGCCTTTAACATCGCAACGGAAATGAAATCTAGCCTTTAAAGTAGCAATAGAAACGAAATCTCGCCTTTAAAGTCTAATTAGAAATGGTTCAAAACTAACCGTGTTAGTTAGTGCCATTTCTAACAAGCACAAGAAAGGGTAAATTCAACCGAAATAGGAAGACCAAATCGTCGACGAAGTGATGTGAGGTGAGATGGCACGTTTCCTGAGGCGACGCTGCACGGAAGAAATGCATCGCCTTCGGGCTTAGAGGGATAGTGTTCGCTTCCCCAGGGAATCCAAAGGCACTTGGCTCTAAGTCAGGTGGAATCCTTCACGCTATGGAAACAGATACCAAAGATCTGACCCTTGGGAGTGACCTCACCCGCACCTCCCTACTTATTCCTGCTACTTCTTGCTGAAACTCTCTCTCTCTCTCTCTCTCTCTCTCTCTCTCTCTCTCTCTCTCTCTCTCTCTCTCTCTCTCTCTCTCTCTCTTTCAAACACACAGGTATACATTGCTAAAATCGAAAATAAAAATAATGATATGAAACGAAGAATCACAAGAGTTTTGTAGGTGGGATAAATTACTATTTGAAGATTAATCACCATTATGATGCTCTGCAAGAGCCATAATAGAATCTAAATTGTGAGGCCTGAATTATGATCCCGTGTGCAAGACAATGAAAAAAAAAATCAGTGTAGAAGCAGTTTTTGTGTGAATAATCATATAGAAAAAAACTATAGAAATAATGCCTACCTTTAGAAAATGGCGAAATGAAAAATACTCAAGATAAAAATTATGCAAATTAAAAATTCCCGATTTTGCTTTTTAAGTGAAATATTCAACTAATAGGCACATTTGGGTGAGATTGCTACTTAATGGGGAGACTTTTCCAAGATACAGCCAAATAAAGCCAAAACTCATTTCCACTCCGCGGGATATGACTTCTGCTGGCATAGTCGAAAAATGCAGGAGAGAGAGAGAGAGAGAGAGAGAGAGAGAGAGAGAGAGAGAGAGAGAGAGAGAGAGAGAGAGAAATGTGGCTATATTGAAGTGGAAATGGAAACTGACTACCCTATTTACTTTCATCTCCAGCAGAATCTTATTTGCAAGTTTTACACCTTTTTAATTATTAAGAGGAAATGGGATCCCAACTGTATCTATCTCTCTCTCTCTCTCTCTCTCTCTCCTCTCTCTCTCTCTCTCCTCTCTCTCTCTCTCTCTCTCTCCTCTCTCTCTCACTGATTTAGTGATCCTCTCTACCACATACCAGTCACATATTTAAGAACATTCTTCAAAATTAAGACTGTAAAACTCCGCGAAGTACCCTTCAAAATGTACGTTTACCGTTCAGTGATAAAACCTTAACGTGCCATTTCCTATCTGTCACAGGGAGCATAACAGCACACTTTAATATCCTGTCACTCTCTTCAAGTCTGGGGAAACGAGAGGAAGCTACAAAGATTAAAATTACTTGGATTGGCAGTCCATCATGACCAATCTGGAATTCACTGCATAAAAAAATTTTCCTCCCCCCCCCCACCCCGCTACCGTAAAAAAATTAATTAAGAGAGAGAGAGAGAGAGAGAGAGAGAGAGAGAGAGAGAGAGAGAGAGAGAGAGAGAGAGAGAGAGAGGAGAGAGAGAGAGAGATTCCAATTTAATTTCAGATACTGCCGTTTTCATCTACGTTCATCCCCTTTGTAAAAAAAAAAGAAAAAAAAATTAGTAGTGAAGTTGATACTCTCACTGTCGTTCACGTTAAACTAGACATCCCATATTTTATATTCTGTTTTATGCTATCGTCGGAAAGGATATATATAAAAATACAAACTTAATATATAAAACAAACAACATATATATATATATATATATATATATATATATATGTATATATATATATATATATATATATATATATATATATATATATATATTATATATACATATATATATATATATATATATATATATAATATATATAATTGAGAAAGCTATTAAAATATAATTTTCAAGAATAACAATTAACTGTGCAGGAATATCCAACACTCAAAATTTATGACGGACAAATCCTGTCTTTCAATACTATAGTCGCTCGCTACCCTCAATATCATCATCCCCCCCCCCCCCTTCCTCTCTACACTCACGAGTTGAATCCTTATCGGTACCTACCACGAGAGGAACTTCATTTCCGCCGAGAAGCATCGTATTTTCCGGTACACCCACATCATTATCGTATTCACACTTTTTTACATTCCACATGACACCCCGCCCCCTCCCCCCCCCCCCTCTCTCTCTCTCTCTCTCTCTCTCTCTCTCTCTCTCTCTCTCTCTCTCTCTCATTTTACCGTACTTCCCAACCTACTTGTGGAGTGGATGAGCACACTGACATAAAAGCTCTCGTAAACGGAGAAGTTTAAAGTGAAGTAATATTATCATTTACTTTCCTAGATAAGTCACTTTCAATTGCTTTAACCTTTAACATACTTATCTAATGAAAAAGAACACCTTGCTGGCCATTTTTCATATTCTTAGGTTTAATTCTAAATAATTCATTTACTTGAGTCATTTCAAGATTAGTTTTGTCATTTCTCTATTCATTTATAATTAGTCATTCATATCAATAAAGATATACTTTTTTCCACCTTATTTCTTTATTCTTAATCCCAATCTTGGACTGAATGAATACACTCGCTAATGCTAAACAATTTATTTCTTGATATCAAATAAAATACATAATTATCTCTTCATTCCTTAGCTTCCTACTTCAAATATAATTGTAATACTGTTTATTTTAAAGACCCAGCTTATTTTCCATCTATCACATCCTTTCAATAACCTGACCCATATTCCATTATCCCCTGAGTGATTCGTTGCTTCATAGCCATCACTTAGCACAAACAGCAAAACCTAAATTCTATTCTCTCTCTCTCCTCCTGGTTCTGCCCCATTTCATTAATAATTTCACGATTGAATGAATGCGAGAATTGTAAAGAGGGTAATTCAATATTGAGTAATTTCAACTTACATAACTGTTTCTAAGGAATCCTAAAAGTTGCAGGTTATTTGCATTCGCAAACAATATTTACAAAAACAAATACATACATATACTACATACTCACACACACATTTTATATATATATATATATATATATATATTATATATATATATATATATATATATATATAATATATATATATATATATATATATATATATATATATATACCTTCAGGAAGGTACTGTACAATTATAAGGAAGTGAAAGAACATTGGAATTTAAACGAAAGCAATAAGAAAACTTTAAAATAGAGGTATGCTTAAAAATCATTAAAATACCTAAGAAATAAATCCTACTGATAATGACATTAAAAGCAAATGTCAAAATAAATTATGAGATGCCAGAGTAATAACTGAATAAATTATATATTGAAGCAACATAAAGCAACAAAGCCAATCAAAGAAATAAATAATTGCGTTCAGTAACACAGGATGGTGTGCTGGACAGGTGAAAAAAAATTTACAAAATTTTGAATTTGTCATTTATTATATAGTGTCAATGCACGCTAATTAGCCACGGAAAGAAACTCTCTATATAGTAATCTCTTTTTTTTCCAATTGCATAATTGGAACATTTATCAATGAACAATAATCATTTAGTCTATGAAAAATCTTCCTAATAACTAAACTTTTAAAACTGGGTGAGAATGACAATATTCAACTTCTGACAGGACGAGCATCATTTCCCATTTCTTGCGACCCATTATAATCTTTTTTTTTTTCTGTAGTATCTTTTTTTTCCACACGCAATGCCATCTTAACATTAAATTTCATCTTTCTAAACTTTCCTAGTCTTCTGTTCATTCACTTGAAGTTTCTTTTCAATCTAGCTCAATAGTGTCCGAGATTTTATATAATGATGTCAATGGACCTCATAACTGTCGAGAAAAGACGGTGTTTATTGTTCTTAAAACACATTTCCTTTTTATTATCTGTAAAAGATTATAAAGTTATACTCATATATATTTCATCTCGTTAATTTTATGAAGTGTAAAGTGCTAAAAATGACATTCCAAATCTTAGGCGTACTTTTTCTATCTTAAACTGAATTTTTTTTTTTTCCACGCAAAGAGCTTTCCCCATAACATTCAACAATTCACTAGCCTTTCTATCATATCCGACTTATTCAAAGGATTATTCATATTTTCTTATCGTTTACTGTTTTCGACCATATGTATTGGTGCCCCCACCACAATAGCAACCTTTACTTTTAGGTGTCGTAACTCTGTCTTCAACCGTCGTAAAACCACTCTTTTTATGATCTACCCCTACTTATGAGGCGACTCTCATTACCTGGGAAGACAAGCCCATTAGCCCTATTACCCTTTTCCCCATACAAGGGGAGGCAGATTTTGGTTGCTTTTATATAGGTAGTTTACATGAAGAGATCGTATTAGGGCAAAGTTTAGGTTATTTTCATTATTTACGGCGTTTTTACGGCCAAGTTTAAACTATAAACATTGTTTATTTATTTATTTATTTATTTTTGCATAAAAAAAACGGTAAATGTCTGGCAATATTTATTCCAGGATTTTTACCGTTTTAAAGACGAATATATTGACATAAACGAGTGATATTACGGTCACTAACACATAATGATAATGATAAATTAAGGTAAAATTACGGTCGCCTGTATTTTACTGAAATACGGTTGAGAACAGTATATTTTTACGTAGAATTTCCGATTAAAATTACATTTTTTTTCTAAATGTATGGCACGTTTATAGCGAACACTATATCCATTACTAGACCAGCTTCCATGAGCTGTTGAGAATATGACGATTTAATGCACACAGTCAATGAAAATATTTTATATATTTCGAATGAAGATACCACATTTATTTCAAGGACCCATGAGACTGTGTTTGCATTAAGAACATAAGAACCAAAAAAGTTGTGTCCAAGAACATCTGCTACATAAAGGTTAAGAAAATGATTTTGCATCTGCAATTAAAAAGCGACAATGAAGCAAACAAAAAGAACAGCTTACACCTACGAAATTAAAAACAGGAAGTAAATGTCAGTGCCGGCAACTATCACACGAAAGACCATCTTCTTGATGTTTCAAAGCATATTCATAAATTGATCCCTAGGTAAATGAAGACAAAGGAAGAAAAGGAAGAAAAGGAAGAAAATGTTTCATTGAAAAGTATTTCTTGAAGAGTTTGAGCAAATACAACGAATAAAAACTATAAAAGTATAAGTTTTTACACATACTATACTGTTGGGAAACAAGTCGATTAAATACATACTTGTTTTAATATATAACTCAAAATAAAACGCGTTAACAATCTACTCTTTGTATTCATATAAACATTTTCAGTCTTCTATGCATACATACATACAGTAAAATTCAATAGTTCACCAATACTCACAGACCATAATCTTCCTAGAATAGTGTTAAAAGTTTACCAATTCCAGTGTGTGTGTACGCTTGCACACACACAAACACACACACGCACAAACATATATATACATAAAGATATATATATATATATATATATATATATATATATATATATACATATATATATATATATATATATATATATATATATATATATATATATATATATACACACACACACACACAAGGTGCGTATGCAAAACACGAGTCAAATTAGAGATCACAGGGTTAAGGGTAAAATTGTCATTACACTTCATAAAGGAACCTGGTATCCTCTTGATGTAGGCTAAAGCTGCTTTTCACTGTTTTTGTTCCTGACGGAATCATAAAAATGCTGCTCCTCTTTACATAGCAGTTAAATTTGTGACTTTTTACCTGAGAGAATTTCAAAGTTACTGCAGTTACACCCGCGCCCCATTTGTTTTAACTAAATTTTTGCGTAAGGTTAATCATTTCTCTACCCAAGCTTTCAAGTCATTACCTGACCATTATACGGTGCTTGCAACAGAAATCATCTAATGGACATCAAAACACCCATGCACAAACACACACATACAAATTTATCAAATTTATCTGTATATACATAATATACATATGAATAAATAAATATATATATGTATATACATATACTGTATATATATATATATATATATATATATATATATATATATAAATATATATATATATATATATATATATATATATATATAAATATATATATATAAATATATATATATATATATATATATATATATATATATATATATATATATAT
>NC_090729.1:147989730-147997230 GCF_036898095.1 Palaemon carinicauda
GTCGCAATGCCACATATTAACTGGGGAGTTCATTTCGATCATTGCTATTCCGTCCAACACAATAATTTTCTAGTCGCGTCTAGTAATTTTCATTACGACTGATATGACTATTTTCAGCATACTTTCATTGCTACCATATCGTCATTGTTATTCATATTGCTGCTGCTAATATTATCATGATTATCATTATTGTTATCATGATTGTTGTGTACAATATAATTTTTATATTTTTCAGGAAGGTTTTTTTTTTTTCATCTTTCTATGTGGATTCTATTTTCATTTGTCTGTATGTGGGTCAACAGTAGGATGTTTGTCATTCCCAACAATAAATTTATTCTAAATGTGTCCTTTGTAAAAAGGTTTTCAAGTGGAATAATGAACATTGTCATTCGGTTATTGAAGCACTCTTGGAGGAATTAATTAAGGAAACAGGACACTGTAAATTTGCAGCCTAAGAAATATGCAAAAGTATTCTGCTAAACCAAAATTAGTGAAAGTACCAAGAGTAATAACAAACTTTCAACGTTGCAAGTCCACAGTAATAGTGACACGTCCTTCGAATACAAAGACCTCGTAGAAAAGCTTTTGACAGTAGGCCTAACAAGGGAATTCATGTATTAAATTAAACTTCATATGCATATAATCTAATTACAACGGATAAAAAATATAAGAGGCTGACAAAATGGTTGGAAGGTGATGGCAGTGGAAAGTTATTAAGGAGAAAGGCAAGGGGAGGTATATGAACAAAGGCAAGAGGTTAGGAATAACATTAAGTAAAGAACTGAAAACTGATATTATTGTTATCCTTAACTTGGATCAACTTCAACGATGACAAAGAACCTTAAGATCAATTACCATGGCTTGAAGTATTACCTTCTAAATATACTGACTATCCTTATTGATATGGTAATCGTGAATTTGACCTAAACCGACTGATTTAAAAAATTCGAAGCTTACTCTATTTTAACTTTAAAGGCATTTTTGACATAGGATACGACACCAAAGTAAAGTCTATCCAATATGTCCTTTGTCTTTTTTTATATATATGTAATCAGGTCTACGTCGAAATATAAAAGATAATACTGAACTTTATTCAAGGTTCCCTAATCTAAAGAGCTTTAGCAGGAAAAATAATGTTAAAGAATAATTAAGTTACAAAAACAAGCACAATATATAATGTTTCATATTCTCTGATTATTTAGAAAATATATTAACTGACGTCATGTCTTCGAAATTACTAATATTTGGTGGCTCAAATTTCAACGAAAACGAAGCATTCATTTTATGCAAAGGAAAATCTCCTATAATTTCGAATCAAACAAATTAGATTAATTCAGTAAACAGAAAACTGATCCTGACCCCTGGGATGTTACTTTGGCCCCTGCACAGTGGGTTGCACCATGATACAGACATGTTTTATACTTGAATATGGCCCAGTGGTCGTGAAATTTATTAAGTGTTGACTATCATTGTTAAACTTGAAATCTATCTTTTCAGATATCAAACCGGGAACAATATGGTTGATAGCTGCAATAATCTGTAGTGCTATCTTGGAGTACACCGAAAGTGTAACCATCGTATTAAAACTCCCCATATCTAAACTAAAGGTAAAAATATATTAATTGTTCTTATCTATTAGCATTATATATACATATACACACACACACACACACACACACACACACACACATATATATATATATATATATATATATATATATATATATATATACACATATATATACATACATATATATATATATATATATATATTTATAAACTGTGTATATGTATATATACATTTATACATATAAATACCTCTCTTATATGCTCGTCAATTAAGGTATAAATACATGCATTTTGTAATGTTTTGAAGAAAAAAGCTTCTGTCACTCTCCGCATTTCTCTAAGTTGCTTGTTCTGCAGATATCATTCGGAAATATTTATGTAACGCGTGGCTTGATCACGTCATTTTAATGTAGACTAATTGGCTCTCAGCTTCCTGCAATATTTTGCGGTTACTGAACAAAAAGAATGATAATGAATGAAATATAAACGAAAAAAAGGGAATTAAAAGCAGGAATTATCAATTGTGCCGTGTAGGGGACCTGGGCTATCTAGAAGAGGGGACTTGCTTGTTAAAAGCATTTGGATGTTTTTTACATTCTGAAAGGAGGAGGAATGGTCAATATAGCTTTATCTGCATTTGAGCGCAGTTAAATGAAAAGAAAAAAGTATGAAGAAAAGCTCAAACAACTCCAATAACACATACAGTATATCAATATTAGATAAGCAACAAGATCACATCGTATATTGAGATAGATGGACATCGTAAAACAAGTGGAGTGTGACTCCCGTTTTTTTTTTTATTCTAACCAATCGAAAACACAAAAATTCATGACTAAGCACTGTCCCTCCAGCAAAGAATTTTTAGCAAGAATTTTTAGCAGAGGATAATATTTAACGACAGAAATATTTCAAACTGCGATTATTAATGCCAGGTTGGCATTACATTTAATATAAAAATATATGTATATTTATGTATGTTATATTTGATAATACACAATGTGTATGGCCATCAATCTTTTACTATTTGTTTGTTAGGGACATCTCATGTAGAAAATAACTACTATAAGAGAGAGAGAGAGAGAGAGAGAGAGAGAGAGAGAGAGAGAGAGAGAGAGAGAGAGAGAGAGATTACAGAAACTGAATGCAGGTGGCAAATTTTCACTGACAATTGCAGTATCTCCTCCTATCACAAGAATTTTAACATTACTTTCCACTGCCTCTAGTATATAAAGGTGATTATATTGAAATCAAATCAAAATAGTATCAATCACCAAAACCATTTCCCTTTTCCCAAGTTGATCATTGAAAATCGATTACTGACTACCAGATACCGTTAAAATACGAATGTGAATTTTCTTATGTTTATGAAACATTTATATATATATATATATATATATATATATATATATATATATATATATATATATATATATATACATATATATATATATATATATACATACATACATACATACATACACATATGTACACACACACACACACACACACATATATATATATATATATATATATATATATATATATATATACTCACATATATATACATACATACACACACACACACACACACACACACACACATATATATATATATATATATATATATATATATATATATATATGCTACATTTAAACGAGCTAAGAAAAAAATGAAAGTATTTAAGTGTAGGTCTGTTTTCATTGGTGATTAAAAACCAAATATCAAAACAAACTTGAAACTGAATAAACATCAAAGAAACACAGATTGTAAACTACCAAGTAAGTTCAACTATTGAAGTACAGTCTGGTAAAACGCCAAGAAAACAGGACACTGAACTGTTTTTGTGGTGTGAAAATTAACTAGAGTAATTTCATCAATGAATGTTGATGGTAAGGTAAGCATTTCAAGTTTTCATGACTGCTCTGTCTGATATTAGGTTTATCAGGATGGTGAAGGTAATTAAACTCTCTCTGGAACACGCTCTAAGGAATTCCTCAGCCAATCAGGTAGATTTTAAAGGAGCGGCCAATGTATAAATATTTCATCGTAAATCATAGGGTGAATGAATGGTCGATGAAAACGTATTTCAGGATTTCCATAAACTTGAAATGATTGAGGTGAATTATTGTTTCCCCGGCGTCAAAAACCATTGTTGCTGTGTCACCAGACTATACAAAGCAGTAACTTAATTGAATCAACATATCGAACATAAATTTACATCGATTATATGAACTTAACTGGGATACTGATTTGATTTCACTGTCACTACATGAAGTACAAAAGTTTGTAATACGTTTAATGAATCTATTATAACTTTCCATTCCAAACAATTGTTCTACTGATGAGCCATCTAATTTTTCCTGCTTTTGGTAAATTGAATTGAGTAGATATTGCTTGAAAGCAATGTCCCTAAATAAGTCATCTAATTTGCATACTTATAAGGTATCAAAGGCAAAGACAGTATCCCAACTTTTCATTCTATCGTCATACTTACTTTTCTATGTTACAATCTAAGTTACTTAGACCAGGGCATTATCTTTCTTGATTGGAGAGATTACTTTAACAAAAAAAAAATATATATATATACTATTGTGTGGACTACTTCTGCGCTGCTATTTACAGCTACAAGCATGATGAAAATATCCTAATGGATTCGGCATGAAACCAATAAAGCACTATCCCGTGGTAGGTTCGGAGCTGCCTTGCCACATATGGACACACAAAAACGAAAAGTCCTTCTGTTATCGTATCCAAGGTTTGCCGTGATAACCGATTCCAAAATGTGTGACGTGTGGAAAAAATTAAGATTTCGGTATGGTTATTAAAAATACATTATTTTTGTTGAAACTAACATGTAGATTATATATGCTTAATTTGTATCAATAATACATAATTATACATTTGAAGATGTGTACCATGTAATCGGTATTTGAAATATGTAAATATTAGGACCTTGAAGTAATTCGGATCCCAACCTCTGAGAAGTAGGCTTGAGAAAGGGATTATCTATCAAAGCTTGGAAAAGACGCAACTAACGCTTACAACAAACTTTGTAAGTTCAGTGCAAGCGGCAAAGGGTCGTAAGGAAGTTCGAGAAACAGCTGAGTAGCCTACTAAAAATTATCACCAACATAACGCCAATATTTCTAACTAAACATCGACTGTAAATCTACTATAATATTCTTATCAAACGATAATTGAGGCATTGGTAGATTTCCCTCAATCTTAGAAAATTCATCTTAATGTGTCTAGGAAAAAAAATCGTGCTTGGCATCCATTTGGTGCTAAATGATTGATTAGCTTAAGAAAATCACACGATTCAAATGCAGTAACTTTAGGATTTTCTTTACTGAGTTTTCTTTGTGGCTACGGCAACCATTCTTTTGCTTTGATCATTTATGTTAGAGTAACATATTCTGGATGTCACTCAAAAATGTATACCGGTACAGGTTTTTCTAAAATATAAGTAGCATCTATTTTGTTTCAGTGTATGTATGTATGCATTATGAAAGCCTAAATATTTAGTTATCAATGAAGTTACATATTATCTTATATATATATATATATATATATATATATATATATATATATATATATATATATAATATATATATATACACACACACATATATATATGTGTGTATATATATATAATATATATGTATGTATGTATATATATATATATATATATATATGTATATATTTGTATATATATATATACATGTATATATATATATATATATATATATATATATATATATATATGTATATATTTGTATATATATATATATATATATATATACATGTATATATATATATATATATATATATATATATATATATATATATATGCGTGCTTGCGTGTGTTTGTGTATATGTCATTGTGGTATCCATAACTAGAGTTTCGTTTAAAACCAAAACTTAAACAATACTCTCCACGTAAAATATGACCTACACAATAATGTGCAATGAGCGAAAGAGCAAAGGGCTCAGGCAATGTTCGATACTGTTATTTCCGGAGGCCTAAAGCCGATAAGCACCACTTGAAAATGTGCCGGTGACATTTCCTTCCTTTAAATCTGAAATGGAATAGCTGATGATAGAGCCGATTGAAAATTCATGTCTACAACGCTTGGAATATTCGTTCAATCAGGCTTTTTCCTTTTATTCATGGAGCGTGTTCTGTCTTTCTCTCTCTTTGAAAATTTCGCTTATTCCTTTTCCGTTTTCTTATTATATTCCCTATATTCACTCCTACATGAAATATTCTATTTCTATTACGTGTGTCTTTTCAACCCAACACTTATTATTCGTTATACCTAGATATTATTTCACTTTCAGTTAATTCTTGTTTTGCTCTTTGTCATTTTATATATCTTTGTGTATTTCTTTTAGCATTTGACTTTTTCTCTTTGACACCCAGAAAATAAACTTATTCTCGAACTATACATATGTTCGTCCACTTTTTAATATTTCTTTTTAATTAATGCTTCAGTTACAAACTGAAAATAAAAACTAGTTTGATTTCATTATTTGTGATTTCAACATATCCGGAAAGAACAGACATAGACTATTATTTCAAATAAACACTTTTTTCAGATGGACGCCGAAAATGGAAATTCTCAGTATTCAGATAATTTTACTGAAATAAAGCATGGTAACCCGGTTCCTTTAATAAGTAAAAGGGGGTTGAGAATTACCAGCACAATGAGTGGAACTTTTGACTTTTTCAGAGCTGGCAAACTCTCCCCCTGACCCCAAAGGTTATGGTTGTTTATATTCTTTTAAAAGAAAAGTGAAAAAGGTTTACTCTCTTCCAATGGAATAAAAAATGCCAACACACCGTCCTCATGGTCAACTTCATAAGCTTGTCAACTATGTGGACAGACGTATGTGTGTGCGTTCACAATCAGATTTAGAATAGAATAAAAAAAAAAACTTTTAATTTAAATGCATCGCTTTGCGCACGAAGTAAGAATGCAAGCACCATGCACGCACCAAACAAAACAAGTAGAGTCTCGTGCAAGTAAGCAATTTAACGCAATGGGTATTATGATCTGAAATATATATCTATGATGAATTTGGGACTTATGAACTAGAATTTAAATTCTTAATTTATTCCTACTTAATGCGTTTGAGATTAGAGGTCATTATCATAATTATGCCTAAATAAAATACGATAAAATTGACTCTGTAAGAAAATAAGTGGCTCCCTCCTGTCATGGTTACTAGAATTAACCGTCTAGCCCTTAACACTTACTGGATATAATGCATTATTAGAATTCTAACTTGAAAGTAAGTAGCATTTTCACAAAAAAGCTGAATCCCCCCAACCTTGTTATTTCTTTAGTTTCTCTTAGTCAGTTTTGACTTGATGTCTGTTCTAGTATAGCCAAAGTATTTATTATCTGTAAAATCATAAATGGAGAATTATACCCCTATCTTTGAAGGTATGGAGAAAAAGTTACAGAGTAACACACACTCTCTCTCTCTCTCTCTCTCTCTCTCTCTCTCTCTCTCTCTCTCTCTCTCTCTCTCTCTCTCTCTCTCTCTCTCGACTTATGAGCTCTCAAATTAAGGAAATATTTCTCTGAGAATGCAAACCTCTGTATAGCCTTAACGAAATGGCAATTGTGCAATTCCAAGTAAAAAAAAAAACGCATATATATGAAACACCAATTCAACATGATCGATAAATTTTCTATATGAAAACCTTAGGATGGAATTTAAAAACAAAAACAACGATAACAATTAGACACCTAAACGGAAGTATAAAAGCAAACTACAGAAATGGCATTCATAAAAAGATAAGCATATCTTGACTTGTTAATCATCAATTGCAATTCACTTCTCCAGTCTTCCAACCAATACTCACTTTTCTACTTTTCCAATCACTAAACACAATTTACCTATAAACTCTTCCAATTATC
>NC_090729.1:148009730-148017230 GCF_036898095.1 Palaemon carinicauda
AAAAGATAGCATTATTAGTCATTTGTTTATAATTATAAATGTTGCTCTACAGCACGCAATTATGACTGCGATGGAAGAACTGGTGAATCTTGCATTCTGCATCAACGCAATCGTCCTCATCAAGTAACAATGGAGGTGTTAGACAAAAGAAGCAAAACCAGTAAACACGGTTATTCAGTCCGTCCTTTGTCAGGACTGACAATAGTTTATCTTCTATAAAGAGAGAGAGAGAGAGAGAGGAGAGAGAGAGAGAGAGAGAGAGAGAGAGAGAGAGAGAGAGAGATTTTGCCTAAATACTATAAGCATTTGTAAAGTTTATCACAAATTGTACGTTTCATATTTATCCATAGGCGGTTGCAAGCTCTTATTCCAAACAAGAATACACATTCCATTCACATAATTGAGTAATTATGCATTAAAAAGTAAATTAAACGGAAGGAAAATAGTACCGCAAATATATGGGCAAATAGAAAATTATAGAAAATATGCGACACTCAAAGCACAAATAATTTAAAGACATTACAAATAACAACCTATAAATGATGGGCGTTGATGAGTCAGAATTAACCTCCTTTAAAAAAAAAACCCATTTTTTTTTTCCTCCATACGGATAAAGGTTAAGGGTTTCCTGACATATGAAGTATTTTACTGAATAAAAGTTCCACTAACCAGAATTGGAATGTGTAATATCTTGAAATACTCTGAAATATTTAAACATTTACTTTAAAATGATAATGATGTTAACATTTTTCTTCATTCATATATATGTATGTATATATATACATATGTATATATATATATATGTGTGTGTGTGTGTGTGTGTGTGTGCGTGCGTGTGTGTGTGCGTGTGTGTATGCTGGGATTTAGCAACCAGACTGCTCAACCTATGAAGAACAATTAGCCCTGAGGATATAAGAATACGAAAGCAAAACTAAAAATAAAAATAACATTCAAAGAAACGCTCAAACATTTCCACTCACTTAAATGCACGAAAGCGCTTTCGTCTGAAGAAGTACATGTTTATGATCAAGACTCAGAATCAAGAAACAGGTAATTTAACTTTTTTTTTGTGGGTGTAATATAGACTGATTTATCAAAAGTATTCAATCAAGATGGTCCTACCAGTATTAACTTATTCATCAGGAACTTGCAATCCAATTAAAGCCTAGGAACATGAGCTAGTTACAACTCAAAGAGATAGGGAAAGAATAATGATGTGAATAACACTATGAGACAAAGAAAGAGCAACATGGATAAGTGAATAAGCTAAAGTAGAGGATATTCTAACATATAAGAAAAAGATATGGACATGGGCAGGACATTTAATGAGAATAAGAGATAATGGATGGCCATTAAGAATAACAGAAGCGGTCACTAGAGATAGCAAACAAAGCAAGCGATGGATGAAAAGATGATAGATTGACGAGTTAAAACATTTGCTTTATAGACTAGCAGAGAAAGACCATACACAGACGCATGTCTGAGGCCTTTGTATTGCAGTGGACAAGTAACTGATGATGGTGATATGTACACTCATATATACCCATATATATGAATATATAAATACACACACATATATATATTTATATATATATATATATATATATATATATATATATATATATATATATATATATAAATATATATACAGTATATTGATATTATGAATCAAAACAACCAAAAGTTCAGAGTATATTTACGATCTTCAGTAAAGAAACATAAACTTTACTTAAAGCCCTCTAACAGGCCCACAGCAAAATTATGGCCGTTTTATTCTAAATAACAAACATGACTTTTCACCGTAATTATTTGTAATTGTTATAACGGTATAAAATAATAATAGCTAAAACGTTAATTATTCTGCAAACATAAGCGCAACTTCTTTAAGAGTAAATTTCCCAAAGATATATCACCACATTTATCTTAATCATTTTCGGAACCCCATTCACGAATCTATTTTATTTTATGAGTAAATTTTCTTTCATCTGAGCTGCAGCTATCATGACGAGTCCCATTAATTGTTCGAGAATAAAGACAACGATTGCAATTTCTTTCCATCATAAATAATATTAGAGAATGTGCGTTGCTAAGCAGATACCCGTTAGTACCGAATATAATGTATGAAAATAAATAAATAAATAAATATATATATATATATATATATATATATATATATATATATATATATACATATATGTGTGTGTGCTTAACATATAATGATATCAATATTGATAATAATAATAATAATAATAATAATAATAAAAGGAAGGTAGATCGGTATACGTCCCTATATATATATATATATATATATATATATATATATATATATATATATATATATATATATATATATTATATATATATATATATATATATATATATATACATATATATATATGTGTGTGTGTGTGATTGTGTGTACATGTGTATGTGTGTGTGTAACATATAATAATAATAATAATAATATAACGAAGGTAGATCAGTAAACGTCCCTTGAAAAACGGATTTTAAAAAAGTAGCAGGGTCTTTTTCTCGTATTCTATATAAACCCAATATACTAGTGACAAGTACCATGAGGTCTTTAAGGTTTTTTTTTCACAGCTTTCAATGTACGGAAATTGTGGCTATTCTAGAAGACCAATTTTCTATAGTTGTCAAGGTCTATTTTAACTCAGGTATTAAGTATTCAAGGAAGTTCCAGAGACTGTGTACTTTTCAAGAATTGTATATTAATCCTGTAATGGACTGAACCAAGTAGTGGTCCCAATGACTCTTGAGACCAAAGATTCAGCTGCTTCTTCCCTTATGTAGCATGCACTAAAGATAACCATTCAGGATAAGTACGCACATCTCTGTTTTACTATATTTTTTTAATCCATGAATTTCTTGCTATCTGATATAAGGAGGGTAAATCAAGTTTGTGAATGTAGGCCCTTGAGACTTCATCTCACCTGAATTATTTCGCTAGACGTGCACTTTGTGTCTCCTTTTCTACTGAAAAACATTTCTGTATATATATATATATATGTATATATATATATATATATATATGCATATATATATATATATATATATATATATATATATATGCATATATATATATATATATATATATATATATATATATATACAAAGAACAATTACTATTAAACCGTAAACATGTGGGACAAGCGAAATAGTTATGCAATACATTGTTCCCCATTAAATGTGAAGTTACTCAGTTCAAAATTCTACCTGCGACAGTAGTTGCAAGAGAGAGAGAGAGAGAGAGAGAGAGAGAGAGAGAGAGAGAGAGAGAGAGAGAGAGAGAGAGAGAGAGAGAGCAGTGTGAGCGTGTGCAAGTGTAATTGTGCATATACATTTTCCATATAAAATGTTTTCCTAAAGAGAAATGAACAACTATAGTCATTGCTACAATTATCCTTTAACTACTAAATAGAGGAAGAGATGGGGTTACCATTTAAAAGGAGAAACTTCCTCCATGAAAACCTCTGATAAAATATCCGGGAATCTCTTTCTTGAATAAGCGTCACTTTCACTATTTGAATCCATTTACGCTTTCTGGACACTTGATCATCATTCTTTACACTCTTGCATTCAATTTTCACAGGGAATCTATCTAGATACGACTGCTTTTGTTTTTTTTCCATAAAATGACTTGGAAGTGAACGATTGCATTGTCAATAAATATATACGCAGCTCACCCTGCCGAGGCCTTCTCTAGGTTAACATGCTGCGAACATGGCATTGGTGATATATGGGCAACAACGACTGCTTCCTGTACATAGCATAAGTCTCATTCGTACATTCCCACGAGAAATGCCAATAATGTATGGCGCAAAATATTTACCGCAGACCATTGCAATACTCGTAACTCAATTAAAATTTATATGCTATACGTAATGTACAAAGAATCTACTGCTTACTTTTACCAGTTATGAGTGTATACTTATCGCCAAAATAACATCTTTCTGTTACTTTTCACTCTTAAGGATTCGTTAATCATAACTGGCCTTTATTCGGATTTAAACCAACGTAGTAATACAATTATAGAAGAGATTCAAAATTATTCGGTTAATTTTTCATGGTTCGTGTATTTAGTGTCAGTCAAGGAATAAAATCGATTAGAATCTAACAATATCAATGTCGATTTCGATTGTGTTGTCACCTACTTCCAGAATAATTAAATCTATTATGCTGTGCATCCCGGAATTAATGACAGCACTACACAATATTAAAGGCATTCAATAATTGTAGATTTGGTACTAATATGTTATCGACGAAGGTAAAATAAGACTTTAAACCAAATTTTCACAATGTCTGGAAACTTGCCTAACTTCAGCCTTCCCTTACTACCATGCGTACAAAAACCCGACAAGCAAGTATCATGACTCTTGACTAAATGCCTACCCAATGTTTATGATTCATATTCTGAGAAGCATCCGAAGCCATTGTTTCAAGAGACTAGCCCATGAAGCAATTAGACTACTCACATGGTTTAGACCAACCTTCCATGACGCTTACAGCCAACAAAAGATAGTTGAGGTGCCGGTGATGAACAATGTACTTGGACCACCCTATAAGAATGTAAATGCCTTATTAACAAAGGTGCGTCACCTACCAACACCTCTATTGTATTAAGAATTCTTCGTATTAAACTGCAATATTATCTAACGCAAAAGCCCTTTTCCGTTCCATGGCTGGTTGAAGGGTGGTTGTGGGGGGTAGTTGTTCATTATCTTTCTTACCGGAAGCTCAGTCGGAAAGGCATTGTTCAACAATCCAAAGAGATTTTTAGCACCGTGCATTTCATCTCATTTGATTAAAGAGAAATATGCTAACTAAACCTAATAAGCCACATTAATATAAGTTTATGGTCTTGTTGAAAATATTATTATTATTATTATTATTATTATTATTATTATTGTTGTTGTTGTTGTTGTTGTTGTTGTTATTATAAGATAAGCTATACCACTATTTGGGAAAGCAAGATGCTATAAGCCCAAAAGCTCCAGTAAGGAAAAATAGCCCAGTGAAAAAGTGAAAAAGAAGACAAGGAAATAAGAATACTGCAAGAAAGGTAACCAAACAATCATAATGAAATATACGCAGAAGAGTAGCACCATTAAATTAGATTTTTGATACATAAACTATTAAAACTTAAAAAAGGAGGAAGAGAAATAATATAGAACAGCGTGTCCGAGTGTACCGTCAAGCAAAAGAACTCTAACTCAAGAAATTGGAAGACTCATGGTACAGAGGCTATGGGCCTGGCCAAGACGAAAAAAATTGTTTGATTTTGGTGCGTCCTTCTCCTAGAAGAGCAGCTTACCATATCTAAAGAGTCTCTTCAACCCTTACTAAGAGGAAAGAAGCCAAAGAACAATTATATTGTAGTAGTTAACCCCTTGCGAACAAGAATTGTTTGGTATTTTCAGTGTTGATAGTTGCATATGAGGACAGAGATGTGGAAAGAATAGGTCAGACTATTCGGTGTGTGTGAAGGCAGAGACAAAATGAGCCTTAACCAGAGAGAGGGAGCCAATGTAGTACTGTCTGGTCAGTAACAGTGAATTTCCGCTGACTATTTATTATCTTATGCAATCGCGTAAAAATTATAACGATGACATTTCGGCAAGAAGTGGAAAAAGATGAAAGCAAGCGTTAAATGAAGGTGAAAGTAATGTGTGCATACAAGCTACATCGAAAACCTTTATAATATTAGGTGTTACGTAGGTGGTATAAAGTCTTTTGAGAGAGAGAGAGAGAGAGAGAGAGAGAGAGAGAGAGAGAGAGAGAGAGAGAGAGAGAGAGAGAGAGAGAGAGATACTGATGAAATTTTTGAAGGGATATAAATAATCTCGAGAAAATCCCGGTACAACATTAAGGCTATATTTACAACCACACGAGGAATGAGGAAGCGAAAATTGAGGAAGCTCATAAATGAATATAATAACATCTGCTTTGGGAAAGAAGTGAAACCTGAAATTTGGGAGATTATACATGAGCCCGGAAAAGATTTCCTTGAATGAAGATGCAATAAAAAGAAGAAAGTGGTGTGATATAGAATAGTTCTTGAGGTAGGTGGAAGATCACTGTCGGAATGGAATTTGAACATCACCATATACAGAAAAACAGAAAGAAGAAGGATATATATTACCAAATATCAACAAGTAAGTCTTTGGCCATCATGATTTAATGTGCAAATCAAGTTAATAAGTACTATTTTTTTGTAATAAACTAACCAATCCGAGTATTTAAGACTTTTTAGAGCAAGTATGCTCAGACTTCTCCTCATGGGAAGGAATTGCATTTGACATAAATAAAAATAAAATAAAACCTTGCAGCGCAGAGAAACAATATAAGCAGACAAATAAAAAATACTATCTCATGGAAAAACATTGCCTTCTTTACCGGGATTTTATTAATAACTGAAACATTTTTAATTTGTGTTCTTAAATTCCTTTCTTGAACTACACTTTCATACCTTTACTGCTGCCTAATGTTATCGATTCATCTGGCTTTCAATTTTCTATTTGAAGTTTCCAAATTTATTCGTCAAGTCTCTCTCTCTCTCTCTCTCTCTCTCTCTCTCTCTCTCTCTCTCGCATACACGCAAGAGCTTCCACACCACAATTGATACAACATAAAACAGAAGAGAACAGAATTGGGAAAATCCCATCTAAATTCAACTTTCTTAGAAATTCTAAATTTCATTTTCGTAGAAATTCTAAATTCCAATTTCTTAGAAATTCTGAGTTCCAATTTCTTAGAAATTCTGAGTTCCAATTTCTTATAAATTCTAAATTCCAATTTCTTAGAAATTCTAAATTCCAATTTCTTAGAAATTAAAAATTCCAATTTCCTAGAAATTCTAAATTTCTATTCCTTAAAAATTTTAAATTCCAATTCCTTAGAAACTCTAAATTCCAGTTTCTTTGAAATTCTGAATTCCATTTTCTTAGAAACTCTAAATTACAATTTCTTAGAGATTCTAAATTTAACTTTCTTAGAAATTCTAAATTCCATTTTTTTTAGAAATTCTAAATTCCTATTTCTTATAAATTCTAAATTTCAATTTCTTAGAAATTCTAAATTCCAATTTCTTAGAAATTCTAAATTCCAATTTCTTAGAAATTCTAAATTCCAATTTCTTAGAGATTATAAATTCTAATTTCTTAGAAATTCTGGATATGGAAACCAGAAATGTATTAGCATGACAATTTTCAAAAATAACATTCGGATATTTTCATACAAGTATAGAAAAAACTATTGGCAAAGATCAGAAATAACCACGACAGATTCCTCGGTAAACTTGTATCAAAGAAAATAAAATGATGCCACATATTGACAATTTTTTTCTTTCTGCTGATCCTCTATCTTTTCCAACAAATATAACCACGCTTCCCTGTATTATTTTAGAAGAGGAGCAGTGATGGTAAACATTTACAGTTGTATTGTATTAACAAATATATGTTAAAAGGTTTTTGACAGGGTTTT